>NW_026896600.1:0-24242 GCF_033153095.1 Gastrolobium bilobum
TGATACTAAAAACAGCTTTTGAAATTTCGTCATCCGAAAGATTACGAGTCAAATTAGATAGCAGATCATCGTGCAGAAGGGGCCAAGTAGTCTTTGATTTCACCCAATCACGATTAAGGACTTCCTCACTAAACAAGTTGCTATAGAAATCTGTTACCAATTGATGAAGTTGTCTAGCTTCCTTCACCCAAATCCCATCAGAATTTTTTAACTCAAGAATCCTATTCGAACTTCTTCGAGTAGCTGTTTTAATGTGATAGAATTTGGTGTTTCTATCCCCATCATTTATCCATTTCACCCTGGCTTTTTGAAACCATAAGATCTCTTGTATGAGAATCGCATCAAGGTCCTTCCTAACCTCCTTTTCTCTAGATTGGAGAGATAAGTTGGTATGATAATCAACATGATTCTGAATTTCTGCAATACTATGCAATAGGTTAGTCTTCCTATTGAAAATGTTGCCAAAGACTATCTTGTTCCATCTTTTTAAATTTGGAGTCAGATCATGCAGATTCGTTCTAGTGTCTTTCACAACATTCCAGCTCCTAGCCAGAAACTGAGTAAAGTTATAATGCTCCATCCAAGCAATCTCAAAGCGAAAGGGACGATTTTTCCAACCTGTGTCCAAGTTAGACAAGTAGACCAAAATGGGACTATGATCAGAATAAATTCGTGGAAGTACCTTAACGCCAGCATCAGTAAAGGTAGTCTTCCAACTTGCATTAGCACAGGCTCGGTCCAGCATCTTAAAAACACGATCAAGATGAAGAAACTTCGGACCCTTCCATGTAAACCAAGGACCTGATCCTCCAAGATCCAGCAGCTTGCAATTATGAAGAACATTTGCAAAATTGGAACATCTGTTTAAGTTAACTCTACAGCCACCTTTCTTCTCATCCCGATTTGCTATTTCATTAAAATCCCCAGCCACCAACCACGGCCCATTACAATGGAGACTAATGTTTAGCAGATCATCCCATAGCTCCTTTCTATTTTCTTCCCTAGGACTCGCATAAACTGTCGTGCAAGAAAAGGAAGGAACATGAAAATTCTGAACTTTAAAATGAACAAACTATTTTGTGTGATTAACAATTTCAACGAGACCAGTCTCATCATTCCAGAGGATCCAAATACCCCCTGAGTAACCTTCTGCCTCTTGAACAAAAGCATGCTTAAACCCAGATTTTCGGATAATGTCAGAAGCTTTTTGACCACTACACCGAGGTTCTAGAATCACTACAATACTAGGCTTATATTTCCTAGTAAACAGAAAAAGCGATTTTTGAAACTGGGGTTTCACTGCTCCCCTACAGTTCCAGAAGAATAAATTCATTAAAAACAATGTTGAACGCAAGACTCCAAGGTTCTTGCATCCTTCATTCTTGAAATATCTTCCTGGTGAACTCTGTCCACCTCCATGCACGTAGAGATGGTTGAGGTTTACGGATTTTGGATGTTGCTGCTGTTGTCAACTGATATATCAGGACCAGTTTTATGAAATGTGTCATATAACTGCTCTTGATTCTGGTTCAAAGTGCTATATGCTTTCATCCCATTTTCCTGATCATGTTGATTTGCTTGCATAGGACTAACCGCCATGGGAGTAGCAATTGATGGAGATGGTGGAACGGGAGTATGATCTTCACGAATTTCACTCTGGACTGGACACCTCTTACCCGTGCTTGAAGAATGAGCCGCATGCATAGTAGGAACCGTTGATTTAGTCCTAGGGGTATCTTTGGACTTTTTGGATTTAGTCCATATTTTCTGAGGAATTTCAAACTGAGGGGCCCCCATATGAGGAGTAACAGAATTAATTATTTGATTATGATCCTCCTCATTAATAGGTCCAGCTGTTAAGATTGCAAACCGTGATTGCGTAATTTCCTCCTTATCACCATGATTATCTCCATGATTATCGCTGGTCATAACTCCCTTATTACCATGATTACCATGATTATCGCTGGTCATAACTCCCTTATTACCATGATTACCATGATTATCGCTGGTCATAACTCTCTTATCACCATGATTATCTCCATGATTATCGCTGGTCATAACTCCCTTATCATTATTCCTTTGTAACATTTTTGAACCAGCGCCTGGCTGGACTCCATCGGCCGTCTGAGGAGGTTGCCGGCTCCTGCGTTGACTGTTAACAACCATCCAAGGTCCCAATCCTTTGCTTCGATGGAATTCTGAGTTGCCAGGTTCCTCTTGATGAATTTGATCGCCATTATGAATATCGGATGAACTGCGTTGCTTTGGAGCAGCTGAACAATTCTCGGTGCTATGTCCATATTTCCCACAACCAAAACAAATGAGCCCTAATCCTTCATACTCAATTTGTTTGGTAAATCCTTCCGGCACATAATCACCCTTTAATGGCTGAGATAGGTCCAGTTCCACACATATTCTTGCAAACTGTCCTCTTACATGAGCATTTGTATTGCTGTCTACCTTGATCATCTTGCCTAACCAGTTTCCAATCCTTCTAAAAAAAGCTTCATCATAGAATTCAATGGGAATATCCGGTAGACGAATCCAAGCAGCAATCTTAGCAATTCCAGCACTATTAGGTCTGAAAGTTGGTTCCCACTTCCTCAACGATAAATAATGACCCAAAACAATCCATGGACCACCGTTCAACGCAAAATTGAGATCATCCTTCTCACTAAACTGGACTACGAAAAAGTCATTACCAATATCAGTGACATTGATTTTGCCTTTTCTAGCCCATAAGACATTTATTTTTTTCTTCATAAACTCCACCCCAATTTTCTTCCCAAGGAGTTTAACAATCAGAGCTTTCTCCCAAGGTTTCCTCATTCTCTTCCTTGCTCTTTTGGTGCAACTAAAATAAGTACGCCCATCATCTTCCTCCCACATCTTAATTCCTCCATGGTTGACATCCCCTGTCTCTGCAGGAAAATTACTGACGATTCATGTAACATAATACTTATATAACCCATTTTTTAAATATGAAATTGTTCATTAAATTATTAACAGTGACTTATGTGATATTTTATTTATATAATTTTGTATCTTGTCCTTAAGTAGTAGAAACTTTACTTTTCGTATTGTTTCTATGTTTTACGTTTCTACCATCTCCTTCCGTTTCTATCTAGAAACTCGATTTTGACAACATTGTTTTTAGTTATATGATTTTTACATAATTAACTCATTTCAAATTAATGTGTGACTTTATTATTTACATTTAAATTTCTAACATTATATTCTTTATTCTTCGAACTAAAAGAAACCAAATCACATAATGAATCTTGATGAGCCCCTCTGTGATTTAAAATAAACTGCAGAGGATCTAAGCCCTCAGAAAACTTTCTGTAACAAAATATTTGATTTATTGAGTTCTAGTACTTGAATCATGAGTACTGCACACTGCAGTTCATTTTTGCAGGATTCCTTTTCGGCTTTTCCCTTGATAATATGTATTCATCTGACGAACTTTTGAAAAATGAACAGTTCATCGGGTAAGAGCAGAGTCTTTGTCTAAACTTATCTGATAACATCATAAAAGGGTTGGAGGGTTGCACATTGTTTTCGAACCTACTCAAGATTTCTGCATTGGGTTTAACTTGAGTTTTACGAGATAGTTCTTTATTTGAATAAGTAACTGCATTTGGCAGAGTTTGTCTTAGTAGGTGATCTTTCAAATTTTGACATTCAATGCGACGAACAGTTCGGTTTATGGTGAATAAAGTTCCCACCAGACATTTTCAATCGGCCATTCAGACCTTTAGGAGAACGATACTACCAGGAGCGGAGCTGTGTATGTTACTGACTTTTATATGTACCACAAATTGCAGTTTCATTGTTACTCAAATTGTTTATAGATATACCATAGATGAGTTATTCTACATTTTTTTTTTTTTTTTTTTGTCTATCTTTTGCCTGTCATTTTAAAGTATTATTATATCATAATCTTAATTAACATTTATTTTTCTCTCTTCTCTTTAGATTCTGATCTAACAGGAGACTGGTAGACAAAAGTAAGCAAAAAAAAGTATATAGAATAACATATCTCATATGTTGTAGAATATAATTTTATCTCCTACACACATAAAAATGTATGAGATCTATGTTTTTTTTCTCCATCTTCTCTTCACATGGTCCTATATGAGTTCTACATACTTTTATGTATGTGTAGAAGATAAAATTATTTCTTACAATATAAAAAATATTAATCCATATATAAAAATCATTAACCTGTCGTTAGCTAAAGTTTTTTTGAGATGATTTTAAGTGGACTTGTATTTGAAATCCTAGTTAAAGAACGAAATAGGATTCTTGGTATGGTTGACCATGCATTATTCACGCTTCAATTTCACAGGTTCTTGTACGAAAAGTGTGGTAGAAATATAATATATAAATTTCATTAATTTATCATTATTTAATTGCTAATTATTTGTAAGAATCTTCTTGCTTTTTTCTCTATTGCCATTGACATTGGAAACTGAGGTAGATTGCAATAAGAAATTAGACCAAACTCGCTCTTACCGTTTATAAAAATTAAATAAATAAATGCACTTTGCAGTTAAATAATGTACATGTAAAATGTATAATTTAATTTCTTTGACAAATCAATCTTATTGTTATTAGAAATTTGCTAACGGTATTCAATACTGGTTTAAGGTAAGAGGAGGTAGGTATGAGCCAATCAGTGCAGCACCAATCGTTTGTCTCGCATTAAATTCAAAACAACAAACAAGAGAGGCCACCGGACGCTCCTTCCTTTGGAATGTATATCATAATTCTCAAGTCAAACGTACTATTAATTGCATTCGCATTTCAAGTCTTAATTTGTCAGTGTCCTACAAGTTTTCGTTTAAGAGATGCTATCGTTTTACAATGCATGCAGTACAGAATTATATATTTTGATTATATATTGAGTCGCTAATCTCAAAGCGTATTCTGCTATTCTTTTCGAGTCAAATTAATGGAACTGGCAGTCACTTCGAATTTCTAGTGAAATCTAGTTAGCTAGATTAATGGTGAAAGTCAATTTCATGTTTAAGTATCACTGTTATTATTGTTAATCATACAAATAATAATTGTTTAAATATGTGGGTTATATTGGACTGAGACTGAGTAAAGAAATCATATTTGGGCAAAGCATTATTTTAAAAGAAATCGCTTCGTATCAAAATGGTACTACAAGGGCTTATTGAACTTGTGGCCCTCTCGTGGCTATCTCGTGATGACAAACTCGTACCCATTCCCAACCGCTTTCGTAACGTCTATAATAGCAGCTAAAAAATTAAAGTCGTGGCTGCTATTGAGGGATTTGATGCAATAATTCAACCATTTTGCTGACGTATGCTATACCTTCGGTCTCTCTCATCCATAAATGGTAAATCGGGTTCAACCCCTTGAGTTATCTTATGTTACTTATTATTAATAGCGAGATTCCCAACCTGCTAACCTATTTATACCTATTATGCAAAAAGGTGGGTCAAAATAGATTTAACCTATTGTAGGATGGGTTAACTTGTCGAGTTAGTTTAATTTTTTTAGTATTAAGTAATATTTTATTTGGTCAGTCAAGCTTTTGTGATATTTAATTTTTTATTCTAATACTCTTTTACAAAAGATGAAAAAAAAAAATATTTTATTTATGATAAAGGTTATCCATCTATGGAGATAAAAAAGAGTTCCTAGCAACTGTCAAACTGAATGTTAACATATATTTAGGCTTGGAATAGAAAAAAAAATTAACAGAAGTGTGAAATAGAATTAAATAACACTCTAAAACTCATAAAATAAGATTTAATTTTAAGTTTTTAATTTTCTTTTATATTTTTAAACGGGTTGATCCGCCAACCTATCATAATATTGGGTTAAAGAGCTTGACTCGGAGCAACTCCTATTTGCAGAAGCAAAGTAAACCTATCGCAAGATGGGAAAAACAAAATACAAGAACACACATACAATACAAAGCAAATTTTAACGTGGAAAACCCCTTCAATGTGAGAAGTAAAAACTACAGGACCGATAGGTCTAAGAAAACTTCCACTATGAAAGTAGGATTACAAAGATGATCTCTATAGTGCAAAACTAGAGATTTGCACACAAATACTTTACCTACAAGGGATGATTTACAAAAAAATTATCTCTCATTTGGAGGATTTCTCTCTCACCTATGTGAGGGAACTCTATTTCTCTCTTCTAAGAGAAACTCTTTCAAATGCTTGCTTGATACTTCAAGACTTCTCTTTCTTCTTTATTTATAGATAAATTTTGTGACAATTTTCCAAAGCCTAGTTGATTAAGGAACAAACTAGGTGTAAAACTTTTGACCAAAGTTGTCTTGAGCCATGTGCACACCTAAAGCCATATACACCTTGAGCAATGTGTAGCCTACCTTTAATTAAGGAAGAAAAAATGCCTCCAACAAATCTCCCCTTTCTGAATTAATTGGATGGGGTTATCATGTCGACACCTTTGCAGCATTTTTTGAACATCCTGATTGAAACAACCTTGGTCATCATGTCGGACAAATTTAAATTGGTGTGGACTATGTCTAGGTGTAGTTGCTTCCCCTCTATCGCATCTCGGATCCAGTGATAACGAACTTCAATATTTTTTGAGCCAGAGCGATAGGTAGAATTCTTTGCTAAGTGGATTGCACTTTGGTTATCTCACTTTTGTATATACCTTTCTTGTTTGTGACAGAGTTCATGTAAAAAATTTCTTCAACCACAATATTTTCTTGCAAGCTTAAGCTATTGGAATGTACTCGACTTTAGTGGTGGACAGAGCAACATACTTATGGAGTTTAGATTACCAGGATATACCTTCCCCTGCAAAAATAGTCAGATAACCAAACGTTGACTTTCTTGAGTCGATATCACCACCTAAGTCAACATCTGAGTAGCCTTCTAACTCGGGTTTTCCCTTGCTGAAGCGCAAACACCTATTGATTGTACCTTGGAGATAATTGAATGTCTATTTAACAATGGCCCAATGCTCTTTACCCAAGTTCAATAGAAACTGACTTACAAGACCGTCTGCATGGGCAAAGTCAGGTTATGCATATCATAACAAACATGAGGCTGCCAACTGCTGACTAGTAAGGAACTTTTGACATTTCTTATTTCCCTTCATCATTGATCGGTCTTTGCTTCTGACTTAACTTAATATGTCCGGCTAAAGGAGTACGGACCGATTTGGCCATGTTCATGTTAAACCTCTTGAGAATCTTCTCTATGTACTTTTCTTGAGATAGCCATAATAGCTTCTTCAATCGATCTCAAATAATCTTCATCCCAAGGATTTGCTTTGGTGGGTCAACATCTTTCATCGTAAAAGATTTGCTCAAGGCTTTTTTTGAGTGGGATAATCTTCTTCATGTCTTGTCCGACTATAAGCATTCCATCAACATAAAGTAAGAGGATGATGAAGTCATCATTGTCATACCTTTTAACAAAAACACAATTATAAACTTGAGTCTTCTTGAAGGCATATTGAGACATAAATGAGTCAAATTTCTAATACCACTATCTTAGAGCTTGCTTCAGGCTATAGAGGTTCTTTTTTAGTTGACAAACCAATTGTTCTTTACCTGGAACATGGAATCTTTTTAGCTGCTTCAAGTAGATTTTTTCCTCTAAGTCTTCATGAAGAAAAGCCTTATTCACATCAAGTTGTTTAACCTCCAAATCTGCAGTGGCAGCAACGCCCAAAATAGCTCAAATTAAAGTCATCTTCACCACTAGTGGGAATATTTAAGAACCCACACCGCTAAATAATTAATGAAATAAGGTTATATATGTCGGAGCATGGATTTGATAAAGAGTTTGCATAATTATGATAAGATAAATATTTAGAAAGAGGAATAATTCTTAAAGTCACTTTTCTGACGAAAAGTGCGGATACCGGTTTTGCTTCACGATATAAATGCGTACCGGTGAAGTATCCCGAAAAATTATAATAAGTATATGAATATTCCTAGAATAATATCTAAGACTGGGATATCAAGTTTGGAGTCATAATAATGAGTGCTGATGTCAGAACTAATACCGGCTACGTGTAAAACGCGTACCGGCAAAGTGCTGCAAAAATTATAGTAAAAATATGATAAATCCTAGAAAAATGGCTAGGTTCAGAATATGAAGTTTGAGATTTGAAAATGATTAGCGGAGCTATTAGTGCTAACACCGACGGTTAAAACTTGATGCGCCTATAAATGCTTAGTGGCACAAAACCCTAGACTATATTACACATCCTACGTGACCCTTGTGCTTCAGCCGAGTGTCTTCACCTTGCTACCACCCTCCTTCACCAAGGAAACCTTCAAGAGGCCATTTTTCCTCTTGATTTCTTCAGCAAAACACCATAGCTAGGTGTGAGCAAGCTTTGTGAGGGAGAAAGGCATTCCATTTCTGAGTTTGCAGACACTGTGTAGAGTGTGTGAGGGATGACTTCTTTGGTTGTTGAGTTGGGGAGCCATTTTGTTGACAGTTGTGGCTTCAAGAAGCTATTTTTCTATAATAAAAAAAAAGACCAAGCTTGCAAGACAAATTCATAGTCTTGTGAAGTCAGAATCATAAGCTGTGTAGGAAGCTCCAAGATCACTCTTTTACTCTGTTTTGAGCCTTTAGGTAAGCACCACAACCTTTTCTCTTGATTTTCTATAGAAAGAATGAACCTTGATGCATACAATAAGTGAAAGTTGATAACTTAAGGGTTGGTAAGGTATAACACACCTAAAAACGCATGCTTGAACGTCTGGAATCATTAAAAATGATGTCTTGGAGGGATATCTTCGCATCTTCGCGAAAATGCAAAACTGCATTCTGTCGCGAAATATCCGGATATGGATATCCGGATATGGGGTTTGTGATATCCGGATAAGGATATCCGAAGATGAATATACGGATATGCCCCCGAGAAATATCCGGATATTCTGGAAAATTTTGTGTATTGATTTGTTCTGTGTAGATTGGGTTTCCGGACCCATGATTGGTTAATATGAACCTCTGTAATAAGTTAACTAAGTCAGAACCACTTCGATTAAAGGCTTATGGCTTTGGGAGAAGCCTAAGGGCATGAAACGAAAAAGGAAACATTGTCGTAATGTAATGAGCTTCTAGATTATGTATGTTGATAATGTTTCTGGTCTAAACAGATTGTGATTGCACTGTTTGGTGACTGTGGACGTGTGAGGACTCTTTGTTGGTATAGTTAACTTGCGAGGTAAGCTTTTGTGTCTTCGGTTTTGTCCATTGTTGGTTCCACCATACCTCATAGAGGAATGGTTATATGCATGATGCTTTTCTGAAAATATATGTGATGAATATTGACATGTTATTGAGCTGTTTATGAGTGCCTTGCCATATGATATGTATGTGGGGTATTTCACCTAGATGGTAACCCCTGAGTATGTGGAGACATACAAGATGGTAACTCCGTGGGTGAGGTACAAGAGTCCTGTGGTTGTAGACGTACGTAATCCCTACCTTTTAATTCTCTGGCCAGTAGGATGCACATACACGCATGACATAGACATATGCTGCATTGCATGGATATTTGATGTTACACCATTACTATGCTTTTGAACTTATATTGCACATGTAAGTGAGCTTGAGGATGAGAGATCCTTGAGGACCCCTTGTCTTACTGAGATTTCTTTTTAGAGATCTCACCCCGTGTGGGGCACATTTTCAAGTACAGGTACCTCTGAGGTTGAGACCTCTGGCGGCAGAAGGCCGGAGTTGAGCTGATTTATACATGCTGCTTTATTGTCATGATTGGTTTATATCATGCCTTGTTATTCTATGGCTTTTGTATTTGAGACATGTCATTATTATGTTGTTATATTTGGTGAGCATGGGGGTTTTCAATGCCACATTGGTATAAGTTATATTTATCTCAGACTTGTGTTGTCCTATCTATAAGAATGTTGTCCGGTCTATGTGTTGTAGTTCTGTATACTATTTATGTCATGAGGTTATTCATTTAGTTATTTATTGCAATTTACATACATGCGTTATTTTGAGAAGAATAAGTAAATCAACTTGGTTAATTAATATGTTCATAATTAGAAATAAAAAGTTAGCTTTCGCATTTATTTAGCTGCGCTATTACCATATGTATGTTTAATACATCAGGTGCACACGGGGTATTACAGAATATCTCTTTGAAATCAATGCATTTCTTCTGCTTGTATCCCTTAACTACAATACGAGCCTTGTACCTTGCACTTAGATTGTTTTCTTAACTCTGATTTTGTAAACCCATTTATTTTTTGATAAACCTTTAGGGCTAATATTATATTAATTACATAGTCAAAAGCATGAATTCTTAGGTGTTATAATGAAAAAGCATGGAGTTTGAATTATTGACTTATGTGAATAATTTTGTCTTGTTTTGTAGGATAATTAAGTTGAATTGGAGCATTGAGCAATAGTTAAGCTAGAAGGATTTAAAGCGATAAATAAGGAGCAGCCATTTAGTGAAAATCTCCCTAACACTGTCTTTTGGCAAATTTTTCGTATCCAAGATGATGGGTTTGGATCTCATGATATTCATAGAAGTTTTAGATCTCTCTTTTATCTTTCGAATGAAACCAAAATCATATAAAGTGGATGAGTATAGCTCAAGTTATTGTCAAAATACGAAACCATATTTTTGGTGTCAAAATAGTGCGTTTTAGCACGTTTTAACGCGCTCCAGCCTGTTTAACGCCTAGTTGTGGCCCAATTAAGGCTCATTACGTGGTTTTCACCTCAAACAAGGATTATTATACCTATTTAAGCTATTCTTCATGAGTCTTTGAGAAAACTTGACACCAGAGGCGTAGTTTTCATCGGAGGAGCAAGTCTTTCATGCTTTTGAGAGCCGAAGACGAGTTGGAGTCCGGATTAATTGGAAACCTTGAAGATTCACCATGCCATCACATCAATAGAGTTTGGAGAAGCTTTCTTGTTTTCTTCTATTCTTGATTTCACCATGTTAGGCTAGATTTTCTTTGTAGTTAGGGCTAGATGGAACCTAATTGAATCTTTATATTTCTGAATTAACCTTTAATGTAATTTTCCCTTTTTATATTGAATGAATGTATCTTTGCTTAATGTCTTCTATGAGTTGTTCTTGTAGACTGAATTAGGATTCGTATATGACAATAGGAATTTTGGTATATGAATTTGGTTTGACTCATTTATCATTAAATTGTATGATTCTAGGAATAAACATATAAATTGTGTCATCTTTATAATTCTTGGATTTAATGTTTATTTTTTTTAAGAACAACTGGGGAACTTGGATTCTTTAAAGAGAGTAAATAATTAGGATGTCAAGGGATTGAGTCTTAATTAATTTAGGGGAATTGATGGGCAATATAAAAAAGGCAATTAATTAAGGTTTTAATTCAAAACATAAAGGGAAAGTTGGGGGAAGTCAAATCCCTAACTGCGCTTTCTTAGTTGTTAAGAAACTCATATTTTATCTTCTTGCTTGTTACTTTTAGTTTAATTTTCAATTCTGAGTTCAATCTTATTCAATTCTTTTAATTGATTGTCCTACTTAAGCGTAAATAGAAAATTAGTGCTTGGAATTCTAATCTTCGTGGGAACGATCTCATACTCAGTACACTTTATTACTTTTACGACCGGTGTACTTGCCGATGTCGCAACATTTTTCAAAGCATGTCTTCCATTTGGTAGCTTGACCAAATCATAAGTGTGATTTTCATGCAAATACTTCATTTCTTCTTGCATACTTTTTTCCATTCCTCTTTCTCATTACTGTTCACGATTTCATAATAGCTTTGAGGATCCTTTTTTTTCTATAATAATTGTATACTCATTAGCAGGATATCTGGTGGAGGGGCACTATCTTGGTTTGATTGTCGAGTTTGAGGTTGAGGATTAGGTTCTGGCTGGCCTCGCCCATCTCGTTGTGCTCTTGCATTGGTAGCTCATCATTTTCATCACCTTCTTTTTTCCTTTCCATTTCTTCTCCCCATGTCCCTTCTCGGACATTTGGAGGTGATACGAGATCAGTGTGAGAAATGACCCATATTTTAGGTTTCTTATATCTTCAAGGGTTTTATCTTCAAAGAAAACTACATCTCGACTTCTCACGTGATAGATACACTCATTGGTCTTTGTATCCAATTTGGCTCATTCATCTTTGGGGATATGAACAAACACTTGACAACCAAATACCTTCAAGTGATTGTATGATGCCTTCTTTTTTTTCTATACTTCTTCTAGGATTTCTTCTTCCAGAGGGCTTGAGGGAGATAGGTTGATTGAGTCTGTTGTAGTGTTCACAGCTTTACCCCAAAAAATCTTTCGTAACTTGGCTTGAGATAACATACTTCAAACACTCTCTGTAATAGTTCGGTTCATCCTCTCGGCAATACCATTTAGTTGTGGCATCTTTGAAGAAGTCTTCTCTAGCTTTATACCAACTATCTTACAGTATGTCTCAAAGGGGCCTCGGTACTTGCCATCATTTCCTGCTTGAACCGTCTTCCAGTGCTTCTCGATCTCCCTTTTTATCCGGGCATGAAACTCCTTGAATGCTTAGAGTACTTGATTTTTTGTGTTCAATAAAAGTTACAAAGTAATATGCACCGCCTATGTATTTTTCTAACACAGTGCATACATCATTGTGAACTAGGTCAAGGATATACCTTTTCGTTCTCGGATGGTCTGACCTCTAAATCGATACTCAACGGAGGAGTTGGTCTTTTCGGTTCTGCAATAGTTCCTTCTTGGTGAGAATTTGTAGCCCTTTTCACTTATGTGTCCAAGTCGCTTATGCCAGAGCTTCAGACTTGAACCATCTTGAACAACATTTGTTTTTCTGCTATTGACCTTACCTTGCATAATATACAAGGATCCTTCTTTTTTACCTCGAGCGACCACCATGCTTCCTTTATCAAGTTTCCATTTTTCTACACTAAAGTAGTTCACCAGCTTGGCTTTATCTAGCTTTCTAGCTGAGATCAGGTTGAGACGCATATCGGGAAGATATCTTACCTCCTTCAAAATAAAATCGCGTCTGACATCTGTCATGAAGGTGACTTCTCCAATGTGACTATCTTGCTAGTAACCTAGTTGTCCATCTTCACAATACCAAAGTCGCCAGTTTGATACGACGAGAAAAACCCTTTATGTGGAGTGACATGGAAAGATGATCCTAAATATACAATCCACGAACAGTCATTATATGCTACATTAAGATAATTGTCCTCAACGATAAGGAATACATCATCCTTAACATCAGAATTATAGTTGTGGTACTCTTCTCATCGTTCTTCCTTGAATCTATCTGGTTTGGCTTCATGGTACCGTTCATTTGATCTATTTTGAACGTCTGGCATTCGAACTTTCTATGAACTAACTTCTCATAGTAGTAGCATGCTAAGTCAAATCTCGGCTTTGACCGTCCTCGAGATTTTTCTCGTTCTTGATTTTTACTCCTTCTTCGATTCTTCGACCTCCCACGATTCTCAAAGACATTGGCCTCATACTGACTAGTTGTCCCTCTTTCTTTCCTTTTAGTAGGGTGTTCATCAATCGATCCAAACTGCGGTGATCAAACTGAAAAAATGATAACCAAATTAACTGAAAACTAAAAAAAAAAACTCGCATATTTTAATTGAATGGGATCGGTGTTCGGTTTGGTTGGTGAAAAATTGATCCAATCCAAATCGATTCAATGTATTATGTATTTATTATTTTTGAAATTTTGCTAATGTCATTTTCCCTAATTCAGTAACCCTTACTCAACTACTCCCTTAGTTTCAAATTTGTGGAAGGTGAATCTTAGTGTAACACCCAGTATATATATCCGGTAATGTTATCATAATATCGTATTAAGTTGCGCTTAATTAAAATGCGGAATTACTTTTTCTTTTCAATTATGATGCCATTAACATTACCAATCTTGCTTAATAATCAATTAATAAAACATCGTCTGTATGTAATTGCAATAAAACAGCTAACTGAAATACCTCATAACATAGATAATATAAGTGTGGCTCTAGTCACGGAACTACAACAACGTAGACCGGATCATCTAACAGTTTATACAACTCCAAACTACAAGTACTAACAGAAAGTGTCATGGACAATCCCCATGCTCACTCAAATAAGGCAACATGCCCAACATCAGTCTCAATAACAACATATCATAAATAGCGGAAAACATAAACAGCATCAATATCCAGTCATGCTAACATAAGCAGTAAAACATAATCAGCTAAGCTCCGGCCTCCTGCCGCCTGAGGCATCAGTACCCATACTACCTGATCCTGAAATAAGCATTCCCCAAACGTGGGGTAAGATCTCTAATCTAGAAATCTCAGTAAGTCAGTGAGTCCTCAAGGATCTTCCACCCCAAGCTCACTTACATGTGCAATATAAGTTCGAAAACAGTTTATCATTTATCATTTCTAAAACAATGCAATGCAGCAGATAATCATGCCATGTGTGTCAATAATAATCTACTGGCCAGAGACAGTGCAGGTATACGTCTATCACCTACACACCGTGCAAGTACCACTTGCATTCACCCCGGTACACCGTCTTGTATGGCGCTACATACTCAGGCTTCCCGTCAAGATGAAACAACACATGCATATTAAAAGCCATTACATGTAAAGTTCAATCAACATATCAAATATCCAAAAGCATGTACACAGCATGCATAAACCATACCCCCATGGGACATGGTGGAACCATAACATGGCTAAACCGAGGACACGAAAGCTTACCTTGCAAGCTAACTCCAGAAGCCAAGAGTCCACAGCTCAAAGTCCAAACACAGCAGATTCGAAATCTGTTATGGACCAACAATACATCAACAACATGCACCACAAGCATACAATATTAAGACAACGCCTTTTCATTACGTTTTACGTCTTAAGGCTCCATACCAAGCCATAAGTCCTTAATCACAACGATTCTGACTTAGTTCATAAATTACAGAAGTTCAACTTCATCAATCTAGGGTCCACAAACCCCCAATAGCCTACTGTACACACAGCACAGCTACTGTTCTACGAAATCTCAGAATATCCGGATATTCCTCGGGACCATATCCGGATATGCAATATCCGGATATCCAGAATCCCATATCCCGATATCTATTATCCGGATACTCAAAACCCATATCCGGATATTCATCGGGCACATATCCGGATATTTCACGACAGAATGCAGAAAATGCATTTCATGAAGATATCCTTCCAAGGTTGGGTTTTTACCGATTTTAAACACCTAAACATGCATTTCTAGGTGTGTTCAACATTACCCAACAACAAGTTATCATCTTTAAGCCTTAACATGCATCAAACTTTCATTTTTAAGTTCAAAAACTCAAGACCAAAGGTGACAAGGCTTACCAAAATTCAACCAGCCAACAAGAGGTGCTCTTGGAGCTCAAAAGGTCACTCCAAGATTCTGTCTCTCTCTGCACACGAAAATGGTATACCAAGGTGGTCCTTTTACTCAGCAAGAAAGCTCCTTTAAGCCTCAAGACCCAATGAGCAAGGAGGTACTCCACCCAAACCCCAACTCAGAGCACAAACAGCCCACAAACAGTGGCCAAACCTCAAGCACAGCACCCTCACACCCTCTCAAGATGTTTCCCAAGTGTTTCCCAAGTGAAAGGATGAAGGAAAATCAAGAAAGATCAAGACTTGGTTCAAGAATGGAAGGATAGGCCAATAGGGCAGTCACCAAGCATCTGATCAGCTCCCTCTCACGTTGGTTTTCTGTTTTCTAGGGTTATGTGCACTTAAAAATGGGTATTTATAGCCCAAGCCGCTTAAACACACAGTATTAACTTTAATTGCTACGCTTAGCATTTTAATCCCAAACTTTGGATTATGAAACTACATAATTTTCTAAGATTTATCATATTTTTCTTATAATTTTCTGAGCACGTTTCCGGTACGCGCTTTTCCAAGCCAGTACCGGTTTCTAGCACCAGTTCTCATTATCTGGACTTAAAACTCGTTTTACAAGTCCTACATATTATTCTAGTAATTAACATGCACTTACATTAATTTTCCGGGATACTTTTTCGGTACGCATTTATACCGACTAGCAGAACCGGTATCTGCACTTTTCTTCCGAAAAGCGACTTTCAGCATTATTACTCACTTACTATAATTATTAAAGCCTCATAATAATTATTAGGGTCAATTATGGAATCATTTCCTAATTTTGCATAATTAATTAATTAAATACCTTAATTAACGGTGCGGGTTCTTACACTTAGCAAATATCCTATTCTTGGTCTAATAGCTAAAGATTATTGGCTTTGCTAGCATCTATAGTTGCTTCAGAATCTACATTCAGCACTTGGGGTTGAGTTCTTAACAACTACAGGAGTTCTCTTACTTTAAAGACAATTTAAGCATTAGTTTGTGCATGAAATTAGTTCTTGTCCACTCTTTTTTCCAATGATGTAGAAGAGCTTATAGAAGAATTTGTAAAGATGGAGATATATAATTTACTTTATTTTACTTGTATAATTTTTTAATTTTATATCATCTTTTTAATTTTCTAAGTATTAAGTTACTATCAATATTTTATTTATATTTATTTTAGATATTTCTCCAAATAGAGAAGTTGATAATGAATCTAGTGTAGATTCTGATTAAAAATTGATTATATAAGTTGCTATTTTTTAATTTCAATTGTTCATGTATTTATTTTGAATATATTGTTGCTTGAACCCTCTATTAATCTCTTATTTTCATGAAAGTTGTTGTCTTGTTGGTTGTTTTGAAGATCACTGAGTGAGCATTGAGCAAGCTGAAAGAGTGAAGTATGGAAGAGAAAGATCGTGACTTGGAATCTTGTTGTTTTGTAGACTTGAGATCTTGGATGTTATTGATAGCAAACTAACTTGTTTTAGTTTTTTTTTGTCTATTACTCTATTTTAACTCTTCATGAGTTTTAAGACTTTTTTTACTTTGAAGACTTGAATTTTCCAGTGATTTGTAACTTTGTACGACTTCATTTTGATATAGGTAATGATTTGAATGGCTGAAATTTTAGACTTTTCGAAAAACCAAAAATCGATTCAATCGAAACTAAATAAATTGGATTAGATTGGATCGGATTTGAAGAAATCCAAAGTGAATGGATGATTAAATTATCAGACCGAACGTATTAGATCAAATAATTTTTACTTCAAAATTGATCCAATCCAGACCGAGAACACCCCTACCTTTTAGCCTCTTCATTCAATAGGCTGTCTGCGACCGAGTCCATGGTCAACTTCCTTTCTAGGACAAAGTTGCTTAGTGTTACCGCCAAGGTGTGCCAACTCTCAGGTAAAGAGCTGAGAAATAGGAGAGCCTGCAACTCGTCATTGATCTTCATGTCAATCTTCATTAAATGATTTATGATCCTTTTGTATGTGTGCAGGTGCTTGATCATGCTTTGTCCATCCCAGTGGTCCAACTTCACAAGTGGACACACCAAGTGAGCTTTATTTCTTGGCATCTTCTTTTGAATCAAGGATTCAAGCTTTGTCCATAGTTCATGAGCATTAGTGTAAATCGCCATATGCTCGAACATACTCTTGTTAATGTACTTCCTAATCATTGATACGACCTTGTGCTTTAAGAGCTCCCATTCTTTGTCGCTTTTTTCCCCAACTTCTTTGTGCTCAGCACCGGCTCATGCAGATCCTTATAGTAGAGGTGGTCCTCCATAATTGGTTTCCAGTAGGAGGAATTCTCTGCAATGAGTTTGAACATATCATCATTTTAAGTGACGGTACCTTTCATCTTAAACCTCACAAAGCCCTTGATCTAAGAGCTCTGATACCACTGTTGGGTTAAGGAGCTTGGCTCGGAGCAACTCCTATTTGCGGAAGTGAAGTAAACATGTCGCAACATAGGAAAAACAAAATACTAAAACACATAGCAAATTTTAACATGGAAAACCCCCTTAATATGAGGAGTACAAACCATATGACCAATAGGTCCAAGAAAACTTCCACCATGAAAGTAGGATTACAAAGATGATATCTCTAGTGCAAGACTAGAGGTTTACACACAAATGCTTCATCCAATAAGGATGATTTACAACAATTTTATCTCACACTTGAAGGATTTCTCTCTCACCTATGTGGTGGAACTTCATTTCTCTCTTCTAAGAAATACTCTCTCAAATGCACGATTGATGCTTCAAGGCTTCTATTCCTTCTTTATTTATAGATAAATTTTAAGACAATTTTCCAAAGCTTAGTTAATTAGGGAACAAATTAGGTGTAGAACTTTTGACCAAAGGTGTCTTAAGTCATGTTCACTCCTAGAGTCATGTGCACCTTGAGCAATATGTAGCCTACCTTTAATTAAGAAGGAAAAAAACACCTCCAACATATAAAATAGAATGTGTTGATATTTTCAACTCACTTTTAAAATATATGTCAACTCGTCCCACCCTATTTTTGGTAAGTTAGATGGATCGAGACAGATCAACCCAATTTGCTATCTCTATCCATAAAATTTGAAAAACAAAATTCCAAAAGATTCAAATTAAATCCAATTATATTAGTGGCATAAAGTATATTATAGAATAGAATTATAAAAGGAAGGGTTATATTTACAAATTTTTTATTTATAAACTCATACAAACTACATTATGTACTCCTACAAGTACACTAGGTTACACAATGTACTTCCGGAAGTACATAGTGTAATTTGTAAAAATTTATAAAAAAATTTATAAATAGATCTTTCTCCGATAATAAATTAAAAGCTCTTCGAATTTATGCCGTTTGAGCTAAAGTTCAAGCGGGAGTGTCAGGTCGCATTTAATTTTCAAATGGGAAGGAAAGAAGTTGATTAATAGTTCAAAATTTAAATGGTATTAGTGCCGCTACAAATATGGGTTTGAATTTTAGGCCACTTGAAGGCAAAAGCAACCAAACTGAATAGTATAGTTATAGCACTAAAAATTAAAAGTGACATCAATGTTATGAAAATTGAACTAGACCGACCGATTAACTTAGAAGAGTTGGATCGTCCATATTTTTCACTCGACAAATTACTTTATTTGTTAGTCATAATATTTCTAATTTTATATTTCTCACATATTTTATATATATATATATATATATAAATAATTAAACTAATTCACTCAGTGATCTAGGAATCGAACCAGTGATTTAATAACCAATTTGAGTTTAATAACATTGGAGACTGTTACTTACTTTTAAATTTATTTTTAACAAATTTTAATTTACATCGTTCCACTTTTATTGCAGATAATATTATTTATTTAATAAAAAGACACGAATGATGTGAAAAACAACATATCAAATCCGCTGGTTGAACCCACACACTAATGAACATTTAACTCTCAGAACCGGTGAATAAACCAAACCCAAAAACTGGTGGTTCTTCGGTTAATCCACACATGATGCCCAATCTAAAATTTATCCTTATTTTTAGGACTGGTTGTCTGGCGAAAAAATTAAAATAATATTTTTTAATTAAATAATTATGTATTTATTGTAATTTTGAGAAAAATTACGGATCTATTGCAAACTGTGATGTCTCTTTTGGGCGTCACATGTGACGCCCCATTGAGGCGTCTCACTCTAAGGGAAAGACGCCCAAATGGAACGTCTCTCATGAGGTGTTGACACGTGTCACTTTTTTTTTCAAAAAAAAAATTAATTTAATCATAAAACTTTTAAAGGCCATAACTTTTGACTCGAGTATTTAAATCAGGTAATTCTTTTTTTGATTCCACATAACTTTTTGATATCTACGCAATGACATCTCATTTGACATATTTTATTTCTCACAAACACAATTTTAATTTGCAAGAATGGTATTATAAGAGCGGTTAAACCCAGAAGCTTCAGAGTTCTGGATTTGTGATTTAATATAAAATAAATAAATAAAATTTTGATTTGTTATTTAAATTTTTTTATAATAATTTTTTTTATTATAACAAAAATTTGGTTTGTGATTTAAATTCAAAATAAAAATAAAAATTATTATTAATAAGGAAAACAAAATAAAGATTTGATTTGTGATTTAAACTAAAAAAATCAATTTGAAAAATCTGTAGAAATAAAGGAAATAATTAAATAAATATTCTAAATTTCTAAGGAAGAAGGATATTATTTTTAAAATTAATAATTAATGCTATAAGCTTCTCGGTTATTATTCGTGGTCTGAAATTAATGATGTCTTATGAATGTTTTTAAAAATAAAATTACCTAAATTAGGCGTGAATGCCTCTTGATTGAAACCCAATTTAGACGTGATTGGTGATGTGTTAGGTTTTGACACGTGTTGACACGTGTCACATTTTTAAACTCAGAAGCCTTTGAGTTCTGCGTTTGTGATTTAATACAAAAAATAAATCAAGATTTGATGTGTGATTTAAATTAAAAAAATAAAATGTTTTATTTTTATAATAAAAAATTTTTCTTTGTGATTTAAATTAAAAGTAACAATTATTATTGATAAGAAAAACAAAATAAAGATTTGATTTGTGATTTAAACTCCAAAATCAATTTGAAAAACCTGTATTAAAAAAGGAAATAATTAAATAAATATTCTAAATATCTAAGGAAGAAGGATTACCTGATTTAAATTATGTTGGTGAGAAATAAAATATATCAAATGAGATGTCATTACGTAGATCTCGAAAAGTTATGTGGAATCAAAAAAAGAATTACCTGATTTGGATACTCGAGTCAAAAGTTATGGCCTTTAGAAGTTTTATGATTAAATTAATTTTTTTTTTTGGAAAAAAAGTGACATGTGTCAACACCTCATGAAAGACGCCCCATTTGGGCGTCTTCCCCTTGGGTGAGACGCCTCATTTCGGCATCTTCCCCTTAGGGTGGGACGCCTCAATGGGGCGTCACATGTGACGCCCAAAAGAGGCGTCACAGTGTGCAATAGATCAGTAATTTTTTCCAAAACTGCAATAAATACGTAATTATTTAATTAAAAAACATTATATTAATTTTTTTTTCCATGATTGTCTATTTATAGTTATCTCTGTAATTATATATACTTGATTTAACTACCAAGATCAAACAATTTTTATAAAAAACATTTTAGTTTTAAATCTTGATAATAATTATTCATTTATAGTCATTTATAATTACTATTAATTATATATATATATATATATATATATATATATATATATATGGGAAAGCTTTTTGACCCTTTTGACCCTAATTAAATAATTAATAACCAATTTGCCCCTCCCCCAGAACTATCCACCATCCTGCCCCAATTAGTCGATTAAGTTGCACTTTTAATCGACTAAATGGGCTAAACTCAGAAATCATGAAACGCGAATTTTAGTCGACTAAAAACTCACCTTAATCGACTACATTGTTTGCACTTTTAGTCGACTAAGCACATTATTTAGTCGACTAAATGTCGCAGATCAGGTTTTTTAAAAAACCCCTCATTTCGCAAAAGGGGTTATTTTCAAACCCTAATCGACTAAATCGCTCCATTCCGTCCCCTCTCTCCAACCAAGTCCGAATCTCAACTCTTGAAGGTGCGATTGAAGCTTCCTTGGTTCACACTTGCGAAATCGACATTTAGGTAACGTATTCTGACTTGCATTTGGTTTTAAGTTTAGTTTTTTTTTTTGTTTTCTCCATGCATTTGATTTCTGTTTGCGGTTTTGTGGATTTAGGTTAGGGGTAGGGTGCTAAGTTTGTTGTGAGGGTGAAGGTTAAGGTTGATGTGGTGCCTTAGGCTTAGGGTTAGGGTTATGGTAGTGGTAGGGTTAGGGTTAGGGTTTATGTTGCTGTTTTGTTTGGGTTGTAGTGTTAGGGCAAGGAATGGGTTTTTGTGATGTGCTAGGGTTAGGGTTAGGGTTAAGGTTAGGGTTTCTGTTTTCTGTTTTATTTTAGGATTAGGTTTTGTTTTTTATATTGAATTTTAAATTTTTTGATATTGTTATTGTTCATTGATTTTTGTTTCCACTTGCATTGTAGGTACAGTTGTTCCATGGATGGCCGTAGAAGATCGTCTAGCACTGGAAATGAGAGACGACAGAAGCTACGACAAGACCGTCCGTCTTCGTCAAGGCCACAAGAGGAAGACCCCACTGCTATCGACCTCCCATTCGGATACTTGTTCGAGAATGACCCGGTGGTTCATGAATCTTTTGTCCGTGACTTTGTTAACCGACCGATTTGTGGGGCCAAATCACTTGATACAGCCTTTTTTGAACAAGAAGGTTTTAACATTGTGAGGTGGTTGGAGGAATCACATCTTAGGACCTTGGCTGAACTGTCGTGTTCACATTCTGAGCTACATGTACGGGCCTTCTACCATAACCTCAGCTACCATCAGAGTGAGCTGAGGTCTAGGGTCTGCGGGGTGGAGATCATCATGACGACTCCGGCATGGTTGGAGTTACTGGGGTATGACTTTGATTCTACGCAGACTGTGGAATATGACGCAGACAGCGGGACCATACTTCCAGGATATACACGCGGTGATGCCGTGCAGGAGCAGAGAAGAGCCCGTGGGAAACACATTGCCTATACGGTGGGGTTACTTACTGTGGAGTCCCGCATACTACACTATGTCATCACCCACATTCTGTTTCCGCGAGCGTTCAATCATTCCAGGGTGTTGGAGCATGACATTCCCATCATGTGGGCTATCCGACATGGTACTTCGGTGAACTGGAGGCACTACATCTGTTGGATGATGTATAAGGCCAAACACAAGGGTGCACTTCCATTTGCTTGTCTTGTTCAGAGGATATTGGAGAATTTTGATGTTCCCATGGGTAATGTGACCTTGAAGAAGATCACAGGGTATAATCATAAGTTTGGAAAACGTCTACTGGAGCAGTGCAAGATGACAAAGAACCCCCAAACAGGAGTGTGGCAGTTCACAGGTGCGGCTGATGTTGAGGTTCCTGATGTTGCTCCAGTTGTAGACATGGTTGAGCCCGAGGTGGAGGATGATGATGACGATGATGATGAGGGTGACCAGCATGAGATAGCTGAGCCTGAGGGTGGGTTTTCATTACGTGATGTCATGAAGGGCATAAACGCCACACTGAAGAAAATAGGAAAAATGGCGCTGAAACACAAAAAATGGAGGAAGAGTCACGTGCAGAAGGGAAATGAAAGATTTAGACATATACAGGGACAGTTCAAGGGTGTTGAAGATAGGCTTGCTCGTCTAGAGCTTGGACGAGGACAACAGATTGAGGATGTTGCAGGGCAGGGGGCTGATGTGTCAGATGAGGATGACGAGGAGACGGCGTCCGAGGAGGATGAGGATTAGATTTAGGGTTTATGTTTCTATTTTACGTTTGTAGTGTATGTTGTTATGTAATTGACTTCGGTCTTCCTATTTGACATTTGTAGTTTATGTAATATTATGGTTATGAAATGAACTATTTGATGTTCTCATCATGTTGTGAACCATTTACGTAATTATTGCTGTTTTCTTGTTTACCAAATGAAGGAACAAATATCTTTTACCTTCTTGTTTTCATTTTGTGTCTAATCACAGCCCAACGGGTCTAAAATGTCCAATGAAATTCAGAACAGGTGCTCATAACAGAGTTAAATGAAGAACACAAGTTTCGGATACCCTAACCCGAGATTTATGCAATACATGTACATTCGTGGTTTATAACCTGTACAATACTATTTTGTACCTGAAAGTGTGTTCCCCAAGTCATTATATGCGTGTACATTGATATTTGATCGGTTCTGTGCCAAAAAAATGCATGCAAAACAGAATGGGGTGTCAAAACCAGTTATTTAGTCGAGCAACCTGTACTGGTTTAGTCGACTAAACTGTGTAATCGACTAAACCAGTACAGGTTGCTCGACTAAATAACTGGTTTTGACACCCCATTCTGTTTTGAACGCATTTTTTTGGCACGGAACCGATCGAATATCAATGTACACGCATATAATGACTTGGGGAACACACTTTCAGGTACAAAATAGTATTGTACAAGATTCGTATGCGATTGGGTACGTATTACCCCAAACTGTTTGTTTACGCTCCCCGAAACTTGGTGATTTAATTTTTTGGTAATATTAGTATTAGTTATGAGTTTCAATCTATCAATATGGACCAATGTTAGATAATGGACTTAGAAATGAAATGTCAAATTACATAATGAGTTATACAGTAACACAAAGTAACATCAAAATTCATAACAGAATTACATGAACTCTTACAAAAGACCTTAAATACATGCACAACATTG
>NW_026896601.1:0-24299 GCF_033153095.1 Gastrolobium bilobum
TGGCTAGCCCATGATCACCGCGGCTCATTCTGGTGCACCGGGGCTAGCCCATGGTGCACCACGGCTCATTCTGGTGCACCGCGGCTAGCCCAGGGTCCACCACGGCTCATTCTGGTGCACCGCGGCTAGCCCATGGTCCACCACGGCTCATTCTGGTGCACCGCGGCTAGCCCATGGTGCACCACGGTTGATTCTGGTGCATCGCGACTAGCCCATGGTCCACCACGGCTCATTGTGGTGCACCGCGGCTAGCCCATGGTGCACCACGGCTCATTTTGGTGCACCGCGGCTAGCCCATGGTGCACCACGGCTCATTGTGGTGCACCGCGACTAGCCCATGGTCCACCACAGCTCATTCTGGTGCACCGCGGCTAGCCCATGGTGCACCACGGCTCATTCTGGTGCACCGCGACTAGCGCATGGTCCACCACGGCTCATTCTGGTGCACCGTGGCTAATTGAAGCCCATGGTGCACCACGGCTCATTCTGGTGCACCGCGGCTAGCCCATGGTGCACCACGGCTCATTCTGGTGCACCGCGGCTAGCCCATGGTGCACCACGGCTCATTCTGGTGCACCCCGGCTAGCCCATGGTGCACCACGGCTCATTCTGGTGCACCACGGCTAGCCCATGATCCAACACGGCTCATTCTGGTGCAGCGCGACTGGCCCATGGTGCACCACGGCTCATTCTGGTGCACCGCGACTAGCGCATGGTCCACCACGGCTCATTCTGGTGCACCGCGGCTAGCCCATGGTCCACCACGGCTCATTCTGGTGCACCGCGGCTAGCCCATGGTGCACCGCGGCTCATTCTGGTGCACCGCGGCTAGCCCATGGTGCACCTCGGCTCATTCTGGTGCATCGTGGCTAGCCCATGATCTACCGCGGCTCATTCTGGTGCACGGGGCTAGCCCATGGTGCACCACAGCTCATTCTGGTGCACCGCGACTAGCCCATGGTCCACCACTGCTCATTCTGGTGCACCGCGACTAGCTCATGGTCCACCACTGCTCATTCTGGTGCACCACGGCTAGCCCATGATCGACCGCGGCTCATTCTGGTGCACGGGGCTAGCCCATGGTGCACCACGGCTCATTCTGGTGCACCGCGACTAGCCCATGGTGCACCACGGCTCATCCTGGTCCCTCGCGGCTAGCCCACGGTGCACCACGACTTATTTCGGTGCACCACGGCTCATTGTGGTGCACCACGGCTCATTCTGGTCCTTCTCGGCTAGCCCACGGTGCACCACGACTCATTTCGGTGCACCACGGCTCATTCTGGTTCACCGCGGCTAGCCCATGGTGCACCACAGCTCACTCGAGTGCACCACAGCTCATTCTGGTTCACTACGGCTAGCCTATGGTTCACCTACGCTCATTCTGGTGCACCGCGGGTAGCCCATGGTTCACCACGGCTCATTCTGGTCCACCACAGCTCATTCTGGTGCACCACGGCTAGCCCATGATCCACAACGACTCATTCTGGTCCACCACGGCTAGCCCATGGTCCACCACGGTTCATTCTGGTGCACCGCTGCTAGCCCATTCTTGTGCACCACAGCTAGCTCATGGTCCACCACCACTCATTCCGGTGCACCGCGACTTATTCTGATTCACCACGGCTAGCCCATGGTCCACCACGGCTCATTCTGGTGCACCGCGACTAGCCCATGGTCCACCACAGCTCATTCTGGTGCATCGTGGCTAGCCCATGATCTACCGCGGCTCATTCTGGTGCACCGGGGCTAGCCCATGGTGCACCACGGCTCATTCTGGTGCACCGTGGCTCATTCTGGTGCACCGCGGCTAGCCCATGCTCCACCACGGCTCATTCTGGTGCACCGGCTCATTCTGGTGCACCGCGGCTAGCCCATGGTGCACCACGGCTCATTCTGGTGCATCGCGACTAGCCCATGGTCCACCACGGCTCATTGTGGTGCACCGCGGCTAGCCCATGGTGCACCACTACTCATTTTGGTGCACCACGGTTGATTCTGGTGCATCGCGACTAGCCCATGGTCCACCACGGCTCATTGTGGTGCACCGCGACTAGCCCATGGTGCACCACGGCTCATCCTGGTCCCTCGCGGCTAGCCCACGGTGCACCACGACTCATTTCGGTGCACCACGGCTCATTCTGGTGCACCGCGACTAGCCCATGGTGCACCACGGCTCATTCTGGTGCATCGTGGCTAGCCCATGATCTACCGCGGCTCATTCTGGTGCACCGGGGCTAGCCCATGGTGCACCACGGCTCATTCTGGTGCATCGCGGCTAGCCCAGGGTCCACCACGGCTCATTCTGGTGCACCGCGGCTAGCCCATGGTGCACCACGGCTCATTCTGGTGCAGCGCGACTAGCCCATGGTCCACCACGGCTCATTCGGGTGCACCTCGGCTAGCCCATGGTGCACCGCTGCTTATTCTGGTGCACCACGGTTCATTATGGTGCACCGCGGCTTGCCCAGGGTGCACCACGGCTCATTCTGGTGCACCGCGGCTAGCCCAGGGTGCAGCGCTGCTCATTCTGGTGCACCGCGGCTTGCCCATGGTGCACCGCGGCTCATTCTGGTGCACCGCGGCTACCCCAGGGTGCACCTCGGCTCATTCTGGTGCACCGCGGCTAGCCCATGGTGCACCACGGCTCATTCTGGTGCACCGCGGCTAGCCCATGGTGCACCACGGCTCATTCTGGTGCACCACGGCTAGCCCATGCTCCACCACGGCTCATTCTTGTGCACCACAGCTAGCCCATGGTCCACCACGGCTCATTCGGGTGCACCGCGCCTAGCCCATGGTGCACCGCTGCTCATTCTGGTGCACCGTGGCTCATTCTGGTTCACCGCGGCTAGCCCATGGTGCACCACGGCTCATTCGAGTGCACCACGGCTCATTCTGGTGCAGCGCGACTAGGCCATGGTCCACCACGGCTCATTCGAGTGCACCGCGGCTAGACCATTGTGCACCGCGGCTCATTCTGGTCCACCTCGGCTAGCCCATGGTGCACCCCAGCCCATGGTCCACCACGGCTCATTCTGGTGCACCGCGACTAGCCCATGGTCCACCACGGCTCATTCTGGTGCATCGTGGCTAGCCCATGATCTACCGCGGCTCATTCTGGTGCACCGGGGCTAGCCCA
Source organism: Gastrolobium bilobum (assembly GCF_033153095.1). Lineage (NCBI taxonomy): Eukaryota > Viridiplantae > Streptophyta > Magnoliopsida > Fabales > Fabaceae > Gastrolobium > Gastrolobium bilobum. Next base: position 3,143 of record NW_026896601.1, read on the forward strand.
TGGTGCACCACGGTTGATTCTGGTGCATCGTGGCTAGCCCATGATCTACCGTGGCTCATTCTGGTACACCGGAGCTAGCCCATGGTGCACCACAGCTCATTCTGGTGCACCGCGGCTAGCCCAGGGTCCACCACGGCTCATTCTGGTGCACCGCGGCTAGCCCATGGTGCATCACGGCTCATTCTGGTGCAACGCGGCTAGCCCATGGTGCACCACGACTCATTCTTGTGCAACGCGGCTAGCCCATGGTCCACCACGGCTCATTGTGGTGCACCGCGGCTAGCCCATGGTGCACCACGGCTCATTCTGGTGCACCACGGCTAGCCCATGGTGCACCACGGCTCATTCTGGTGCACCACGGCTCATTCTGGTGCACCGCGGCTAGCCCATGGTCCACCACGGCTCATTCTGGTGCACCGCGGCTAGCCCATGGTGCACCACGGCTCATTCTGGTGCACCGCGGCTAGCCCATGGTGCACCACGGCTCATTCTGGTGCAGCGCGACTAGCCCATGGTCCACCACGGCTCATTGTGGTGCACCGCGGCTAGCCCATGGTGCACCACGGTTGATTCTGGTGCATCGCGACTAGCCCATGGTCCACCACGGCTCATGGTGGTGCACCACGGCTCATTCTGGTCCTTCTCGGCTAGCCCACGGTGCACCACGACTCATTTCGGTGCACCACTGGGCACCGCGGCTTCTGGTGCACCGCGGCTAGCCCATGGTGCACCACAGCTCACTCGAGTGCACCACAGCTCATTCTGGTTCACTACGGCTAGCCTATGGTTCACCTACGCTCATTCTGGTGCACCGCGGCTAGCCCATGGTTCACCACGGCTCATTCTGGTGCACCACGGCTCATTCTGGTCCACCACAGCTCATTCTGGTGCACCACGGCTAGCCCATGATCCACAACGACTCATTCTGGTCCACCACGGCTAGCCCATGGTCCACCACGGTTCATTCTGGTGCACCGCTGCTAGCCCATTCTTGTGCACCACAGCTAGCTCATGGTCCACCACCACTCATTCCGGTGCACCGCGACTTATTCTGATTCAGCACGGCTAGCCCATGGTCCACCATGGCTCATTCTGGTGCACCGCGACTAGCCCATGGTCCACCACAGCTCATTCTGGTGCATCGTGGCTAGCCCATGATCTACCGCGGCTCATTCTGGTGCACCGGGGCTAGCCCATGGTGCACCACGGCTCATTCTGGTGCACCGCGGCTAGCCCATGGTGCACCCCGGTTGATTCTGGTGCATCGCGACTAGCCCATGGTCCACCACGGCTCATTCTGGTGCACCGCGGCTAGCCCATGGTGCACCACGGCTCATTCTGGTGCACCGCGGCTAGCCCATGGTGCACCACGGTTGATTCTGGTGCATCGCGACTAGCCCATGGTCCACCACGGCTCATTGTGGTGCACCGCGGCTAGCCCATGGTCCACCACGGCTCATTCTGGTGCACCGCGACTAGCCCATGGTCCACCACGGCTCATTGTGGTGCACCGCGACTAGCCCATGGTGCACCACGGCTCATCCTGGTCCCTCGCGGCTAGCCCACGGTGCACCACGACTCATTTCGGTGCACCACGGCTCATTCTGGTGCACCGCGACTAGCCCATGGTCCACCACAGCTCATTCTGGTGCATCGTGGCTAGCCCATGGTGCACCGCGGCTCATTCTGTTGCACTGCGACTAGCCCATGGTCCCCCACGGCTCATTCTGGTGCACCGCGGCTAGCCCATGGTGCACCACGGCTCATTCTGGTGCACCGCGGCTAGCCCATGGTGCACCACGGGTGATTCTGGTGCATCGCGACTAGCCCATGGTCCACCACGGCTCATTGTGGTGCACCGCGGCTAGCCCATGGTGCACCACTACTCATGGTGCACCACGGTTCATTCTGGTGCACCGCGACTAGCCCAGAGTGCACCACGGCTCATTCTGGCGCACCGTGGCTCATTCTGGTGCACCGCGGCTAGCCCATGCTCCACCACGGCTCATTCTGGTGCACCGCGGCTAGCCCATGGTGCACCACGGCTCATTCTGGTGCACCACCCATGGTGCACCACGGCTCATTCTGGTGCACCGCGGCTAGCCCATGGTCCACCACGGCTCATTCTGGTTCACCGCAGCTAGCCCATGGTGCACCACGGCTCATTCTGGTGCACCGCGGCTACCCATGGTGCACCACGGCTCATTCTGGTGCACCACGGCTAGCCCATGATCCACCCCGACTCATTCTGGTGCACCGCGGCTAGCCCATGGTGCACCGCGGCTCATTCTGGTGCACCGCGGCTAGCCCATGGTGCACCGCGGCTAGCCCATGGTGCACCACGGCTCATTCTGGGGCACCGCGGCTAGCCCATGGTGCACCACGGCTCATTCTGGTGCAGCGCGGCTAGCCCAGGGATAACCACGGCTCATTCTGGTGCACCGCGGCTAGCCCATGGTGCACCACGGCTCATTCTGGTGCACCTCGGCTAGCCCATGGTGCACCACCGCTCATTCGGGTGCACCACGGCTCATTCTGGTCCACCGCGACAAGCCCATTGTCCACCACAGCTCATTCTGGTGCGCCACGGTTAGCCCATGATCCACCACGACTCATTCTGTTGCACCACAGCTAGCCCATGGTCCACCACGGCTCATTCTGGTGCACCGCGGCTAGCCCAGGGTTCACCTCCGCTCATTCGAGTGCACCACTGCTCATTCTGGTTCACCGCGGCTAGCCCATGGTGCACCACGGCTCATTCTGGTCCACCGCGACTAGCCCATGGTCCACCACAGCTCATTCTGGTGCATCGTGGCTAGCCCATGATCTACCGCGGCTCATTCTGGTGCACGGGGCTAGCCCATGGTGCACCACAGCTCATTCTGGTGCACCGCGACTAGCCCATGGTCCACCGAGCCCATGGTGCACCACGGTTGATTCTGGTGCATCGCGACTAGCCCATGGTCCACCACGGCTCATTGTGGTGCACCGCGGCTAGCCCATGGTGCACCACGGCTCATTCTGGTGCACCGCGGCTAGCCCATGGTTCTGGTGCACCACGGCTAGCCCATGGTCCACCACGGCTCATTCTGGTGCACCGCGGCTAGCCCATGGTGCACCACGGCTCATTCTGGTGCACCGCGGCTAGCCCATGGTGCACCACGGCTCATTCTGGTGCATCGCGACTAGCCCATGGTCCACCACGGCTCATGGTGGTGCACCGCGGCTAGCCCATGGTGCACCACTACTCATTTTGGTCCACCACAGCTCATTCTGGTGCACCACGGCTAGCCCATGGTTCTCCGCGACTAGCCCATGGTGCACCACGGCTGATTCGAGTGCACCACGGCTCATTCTGGTTCACTACGGCTAGCCTATGGTTCACCTCCGCTCATTCGAGTGCACCACTGCTCATTCTGGTGCACCGCGGCTAGCCCATGATCCACAACGACTCATTCTGGTCCACCACGGCTAGCCCATGGTCCACCACGGTTCATTCTGGTGCACCGCTGCTAGCCCATTCTTGTGCACCACAGCTAGCTCATGGTCCACCACCACTCATTCCGGTGCACCGCGACTTATTCTGATTCAGCACGGCTAGCCCATGGTCCACCACGGCTCATTCTGGTGCACCGCGACTAGCCCATGGTCCACCACAGCTCATTCTGGTGCATCGTGGCTAGCCCAGGATCTACCGCGGCTCATTTTGGCGCACCGGGGCTAGCCCATGGTGGTCCACGGCTCATTGTGGTGCACCGCGGCTAGCCCATGGTCCACCACGGCTCATTCTGGTGCACCGCGGCTAGCCCATGGTGCACCACGGTTGATTCTGGTGCATCGCGACTAGCCCATGGTCCACCACGGCTCATTCTGGTGCACCGCGGCTAGCCCATGGTGCACCACTACTCATTTTGGTGCACCACGGTTGATTCTGGTGCATCGCGACTAGCCCATGGTCCACCACGGCTCATTGTGGTGCACCGCGGCTAGCCCATGGTGCACCGCGGCTCATTCTGGTGCACCGGGGCTAGCCCTCGGTGCACCACGGCTCATTCTGGTGCACCGCGGCTAGCCCAGGGTACACCACGGCTCATTCTGGTGCACCGTGGCTCATTCTGGTGCACCGCGGCTAGCCCATGGTGCACCACGGCTCATTCTGGTGCACCGCGGCTAGCCCATGGTGCACCTCGGCTCATTCTGGTGCACCGCGGCTAGCCCATGGTGCACCACGGCTCATTCTGGTGCACCGCGACTACCGCATGGTCCACCACGGCTCATTCTGGTGCACCGCGGCTAGCCCATGGTGCACCACTACTCATTTTGGTGCACCACGGTTGATTCTGGTGCATCGCGACTAGCCCATGGTCCACCACGGCTCATTGTGGTGCACCGCGACTAGCCCATGGTCCACCACGGCTCATTGTGGTGCACCGCGGCTAGCCCATGGTGCACCACGGCTCATTCTGGTGCACCGCGGCTAGCCCAGGGTGCACCGCGGCTCATTCTGGTGCACCGCGGCTGGCCCATGGTGCACCGCGGCTCATTCTGGTGCACCGCGGCTGGCCCATGGTGCACCGCGGCTCATTCTGGTGCACCGCGGCTAGCCCATGGTGCACGCTCATTCTGGTCCTTCGTGGCTAGCCCACGGTGCACCACTGCTCATTCTGGTGCACCGCGACTAGCCCATGGTTCACCCCGGCTCATTGCGGTGCACCGCGGCTAGCCCATGGTGCACCCCTACTCATTTTGGTGCACCACGGTTGATTCTGGTGCATCGCGACTAGCCCATGGTCCACCATGGGCTAGCCAGGGTGCACCTCGGCTCATTCTGGTGCACCGCGGCTAGCCCATGGTGCACCACGGCTCATTCTGGTCCTTCGTGGCTAGCCCACGGTGCACCACGGCTCATTCTGGTGCACCACGGCTAGCCCATGGTGCACCACAGCTCATTCTGGTGCACCACGGCTCATTCTGGTGCACCGCGGCTAGCCCATGGTGCACCACGGCTCATTCTGGTGCACCACGACTAGCCCATGGTCCACCACGGCTCATTCTGGTGCACCGCGGCTAGCCCATGGTGCACCACGGCTCATTCTGGTTCACCGCGGCTAGCCCATGGTGCACCACAGCTCTCTCGAGTGCACCACAGCTCATTCTGGTGCACCACGGCTAGCCCATGATCAACCACGACTCATTCTGGGGCACCACGGCTAGCCCATTGTCCACCACGGCTCATGGTGGTGCACCGCGACTAGCCCATGGTGCACCACGGCTCATTCTGGTGCACCGCGGCTAGCCCATGGTGCACCACGGATGATTCTGGTGCATCGCGACTAGCCCATGGTCCACCACGGCTCATTCTGGTGCACCGCGGCTAGCCCATGGTGCACCACGGCTCATTCTGGTGCACCGCGACTAGCCCATGGTCCACCACGGCTCATTCTGGTGCACCGCGGCTAGCCCATGGTGCACCACGGCTCATTCTGGTGCACCGCGGCTAGCCCATGGTGCACCACGGCTCATTCTGGTGCAGCCCATGGTGCACCACGGCTCATTCTGGTGCACCACGGCTAGCCCTGGGTCCACCACGGGGTGCACCACGGCTCATTCTGGTGCACCGCGGCTAGCCCATGGTGCACCACGGCTCATTCTGGTGCACCGCGGCTAGCCCATGGTGCACCACGGCTCATTCTGGTGCACCACGGCTCATTCTGGTGCACCGCGGCTAGCCCATGGTCCACCACGGCTCATTCTGGTGCACCGCGGCTAGCCCATGGTCCACCACGGCTCAATCTGGTGCACCGCGGCTAGCCCATGGTCCACCACGGTTCATTCTGGTGCACCGCGTCTTGCCCAGGGTGCACCACGGCTCATTCTGGTGCACCGCGGCTCATTCTGGTGCACCGCGGCTAGCCCATGGTGCACCTCGGCTCATTCTGGTGCACCGCGGCTAGCCCATGGTGCACCGCGACTCATTCTGGTGCACCGCGGCTAGCCCATGGTGCACCGCGGCTAGCCCATGGTGCACCACGGCTCATTCTGGTGCAGCGCGACTAGCCCATGGTCCACCACGGCTCATTCTGGTGCACCGCGGCTAGCCCATGGTGCACCACTACTCATTTTGGTGCACCACGGCTCATTCTGGTGCAGCGCGACTAGCCCATGGTGCACCACGGCTCATTCGAGTGCACCACGGCTCATTCACCACGGCTCATTCTGGTGCATCGCGACTAGCCCATGGTGCACCACGGCTCATTCTGGTGCACCGCGGCTAGCCCATTCTGGTGCACCGCGGCTAGCCCATGGTGCACCACGGCTCATTCTGGTGCAGCGCGACTAGCCCATGGTCCACCACGGCTCATTCGGGTGCACCGCGGCTAGCCCATGGTGCACCGCTGCTTATTCTGGTGCACCGCGAATAGCCCTGGTCCACCACGACTCATTCTGGTGCACCGCGACTAGCCCAGGGTGTACCACGGCTCATTCTGGTCCTTCGCGGCTAGCCCATGGTGCACCACGGCTCATTCTGGTGCACCGCGGCTAGCCCATGGTCCACCACGGCTCATTCTGGTGCACCGCGACTAGCCCATGGTCCACCACAGCTCATTCTGGTGCATCGTGGCTAGCCCATGATCGACCGCGGCTCATTCTGGTGCACCGGGGCTAGCCCATGGTGCACCACGGCTCATTCTGGTGCACCGCGGCTAGCCCATGGTGCACCACGGCTCATTCTGGTGCACCGCGGCTAGCCCATGGTGCACCACGGCTCATTCTGGTGCACCGCGCCTACCTCATGGTCCACCACGGCTCATTCTGGTGCACCGCGGCTAGCCCATGGTCCACCACGGCTCATTCTGGTCCACCTCGGCTAGCCCATGGTGCACCCCGGCTCATTCTGGTCCACCGCGACAAGCCCGGCTAGCTCATGGTGCACCACGGCTCATTCTGGTGCATCGCGGCTAGCCCATGGTGCACCACGGCTAATTCTGGTGCACCGTGGCTCATTCTGGTGCACCGCGGCTAGCCCATGGTGCACCACGGCTCATTCTGGTGCTAGCCCATGGTCCCCCACGGCTCATTCTGGTGCACCGCGGCTAGCCCATGGTGCACCGCGGCTCATTCTGGCGCACCGCGGCTAGCCCATGGGCACCTCGGCTCATTCTGGTGCACCGCGGCTAGCCCATGGTGCACCACGGCTCATTCTGGTGCACCGCGGCTAGCCCATGGTGCACCACGGTTGATTCTGGTGCATCGCGACTAGCCCATGGTCCACCACGGCTCATTGTGGTGCACCGCGGCTAGCCCATGGTGCACCACTACTCATTTTGGTGCACCACGGTTGATTCTGGTGCATCGCGACTAGCCCATGGTCCACCACGGCTCATTGTGGTGCACCACGGCTCATTCTGGTCTTTCTCGGCTAGCCCACGGTGCACCACGACTCATTTCGGTGCACCACGGCTAGCCCATGGTGCACCACGGCTCATTCTGGTGCATCTGGTGCACTACGGCTCATTCTGGTGCACCGCGACATTTAGGTGCACCACGCTCATTCTGGTGAACCGCGATGTCCACCACAGCTCATTCTGGTGCACCACGGCTAGCCCATGATCCACAACGACTCATTCTGGTCCACCACGGCTAGCCCATGGTCCACCACGGTTCATTCTGGTGCACCGCTGCTAGCCCATTCTTGTGCACCACAGCTAGCTCATGGTCCACCACCACTCTTTCCGGTGCACCGCGACTTATTTTGATTCAGCACGGCTAGCCCAAGGTCCACCACGGCTCATTCTGGTGCACCGCGGCTCATTCTGGTGCATCGCGGCTAGCCCATGGTCCACCACGGCTCATTCTGGTGCACCGCGGCTAGCCCATGGTGCACCACGGCTCATTCTGGTGCACCGCGGCTAGCCCATGGTCCACCACGACTCATTGGGGTGCACCGCGGCTAGCCCATGGTCCACCACGGCTCATTCTGGTGCACCGCGGCTAGCCCATGGTGCACCACGGTTGATTCTGGTGCATCGCGACTAGCCCATGGTCCACCACGACTCATTGTGGTGCACCGCGGCTAGCCCATGGTGCACCACGGCTCATTCTGGTGCACCGCGGCTAGCCCATGGTCCACCACGGCTCATTCTGGTGCACCGCGGCTAGCCCATGGTGCACCACGGCTCATTCTGGTGCACCGCGACTAGCCCATGGTCCACCACCGCTCATTCTGGTGCACTACGGCTAGCCTATGGTTTAGCTCCGCTCATTCGGGTGCACCACTGCTCATTCTGGTGCACCGCGGCTAGCCCATGGTGCACCACGGCTCATTCTGGTGCACCGCGGCTAGCCCATGGTGCACAATGGTTGATTCTGGTGCATCGCGGCTAGCCCATGGTCCACCACGGCTCATTGTGGTGCACCACGGCTAGCCCATGGTCCACCACGACTCATTCTGGTGCACCGCGACTAGCCCATGGTCCACCATAGCTCATTCTGGTGCACCGTGGCTAGCCCATGGTGCACCACGGCTCATTCTGGTGCACCGCGGCTAGCCCATGATCCACCACGGCTCATTCTGGTGCACCACGGCTAGCCCATGGTCCACCACGGCTCATTCTGGTGCACCGCGGCTAGCCCATGGTGCACCACGGCTCATTCGGGTGCACCACTGCTCATTCTGGTGCACCGCGGCTAGCCCATGGTGCACCACGGCTCATTCTGGTCCATCGCGACTAGCCCATGGTCCACCACGGCTCATTATGGTGCACCACGGCTAGCCCATGATCCAACACGGCTCATGGTCCACCACAGCTCATTCTGGTGCACCACGGCTAGCCCATGGTCCACCACGGCTCATTCTGGTGCACCGCGGCTAGCCCATGGTGCACCACGGCTCATTCTGGTGCACCACGGCTAGCCCATGATCAATCACGACTCATTCTGGTGCACCACGGCTAGCCCATGGTCCACCACGGTTGATTCTGGTGCATCGCGACTAGCCCATGGTCCACCACGGCTCATTCTGGTGCATCGCGGCTAGCCCAGGGTCCACCACGGCTCATTCTGGGCTCATTCTGGTGCACCGCGGCTAGCCCAGGGTCCACCACGGCTCATTCTGGTGCACCGCGGCTAGCCCATGGTGCACCACGGATCATTCTGGTGCACCGCGGCTAGCCCATGGTGCACCACGGCTCATTCTGGTGCACCGCGGCTAGCCCATGGTGCACCGCGGCTCATTCTGGTGCACCGCGGCTAGCCCATGGTGCACCTCGGCTCATTCTGGTGCACCGCGGCTAGCCCATGGTGCACCACGGCTAGCCCATGGTGCACCGCGGCTCATTCTGGTGCACCGCGGCTAGCCCATGGTGCACCGCGGCTCATTCTGGTGCACCGCGGCTAGCCCATGGTGCACCTCGGCTCATTCTGGTGCACCGCGGCTAGCCCATGGTGCATCGCGACTAGCCCATGGTGCACCACGGCTAGCCCATGGTCCACCACGGCTCATTGGGGTGCACCGCGGCTAGCCCATGGTGCACCACTACTCATGGTGCACCACGGTTGATTCTGGTGCATCGCGACTAGCCCATGGTCCACCACGACTCATTGTGGTGCACCGCGGCTAGCCCATGGTGCACCACGGCTCATTCTGGTGCAGCGCGACTAGCCCATGGTGCACCACGGCTCATTCTGGTCCCTCGCGGCTAGCCCACGGTGCACCACGACTCATTTCGGTGCACCACGGCTCATTCTGGTTCACCGCGACTAGCCCATGGTGCACCACGGCTCATTCGAGTGCACCACGGCTCATTCTGGTTCACTACGGCTAGCCTATGGTTCACCTCCGCTCATTCGAGTGCACCACTGCTCATTCTGGTGCACCGCGGCTAGCCCATGGTGCACCACGGCTCATTCTGGTCCACCGCGACTAGCCCATGGTCCACCACTGCTCATTCTGGTGCACCGCGACTAGCTCATGGTCCACCACTGCTCATTCTGGTGCACCACGGCTAGCCCATGATCCACAACGACTCATTCTGGTCCACCACGGCTAGCCCATGGTCCACCACGGTTCATTCTGGTGCACCGCTGCTAGCCCATTCTTGTGCACCACAGCTAGCTCATGGTCCACCACCACTCTTTCCGGTGCACCGCGACTTATTCTGATTCAGCACGGCTAGCCCATGGTCCACCACGGCTCATTCTGGTGCACCGCGACTAGCCCATGGTCCACCACAGCTCATTATGCACCACAGCTCATTCTGGTTCACCGCGGCTAGCCCATGGTGCACCACGGCTCATTCTGGTGCACCGCGGCTAGCCCATGGTGCACCACGGCTCATTCTGGTCCACCGCGACTAGCCCATGGTCCACCACCGCTCATTCTGGTGCACCACGGCTAGCCCATGATCAATCACGACTCATTCTGGTGCACCACCACGGCTAGCCCATGGTCCACCACGGTTCATTCTGGTGCACCGCTGCTAGCCCATTCTTGTGCACCACAGCTAGCCCATGGTCCACCACCACTCATTCCGGTGCACCGCGACTTGTTCTGATTCACCACGGCTAGCCCATGGTCCACCACGGCTCATTCTGGTGCACCGCGACTAGCCCATGGTCCACCACGGCTCATTCGGGTGCACCGCGGCTAGCCCATTGTGCACCGCGGCTCATTCTGGTGCACCACGACTAGCCCATGGTCCACCGCGGCTCATTCTGGTGCACCGCAGCTAGCTCTTGGTGCACCACGGCTCATTCTGGTGCAGCGTGACTAGCCCAGGGTGCACCACGGCTCATTCTGGTCCCCCGCGGCTAGCCCACGGTGCATCACGGCTCATTCTGGTGCACCGCGGCTAGCCCATGGTGCACCACGGCTCATTCTGGTGCACCGCGACTACCGCATGGTCCACCACGGCTCATTCTGGTGCACCGCGGCTAGCCCATGGTGCACCACGGCTCATTCTGGTGCACCGCGGCTAGCCCATGGTGCACCACGGCTCATTCTGGTGCACCGCGGCTAGCCCATGGTGCACCATGGCTCATTCTCGTTCCCCGCAGCAAGCCCTTGGTGCAGCGCGACTCATTCAGGTGCACCACGGCTCATTCGGGTTCACAGCGGCTAGCCCATGGTGCACCGCGGCTCATTCTGTTGCACTGCGACTAGCCCATGGTCCCCCACGGCTCATTCTGGTGCACCGCGGCTAGCCCATGGTGCACCACGGCTCATTCTGGTGCAGCGCGACTAGCCCATGGTGCACCACGGCTCATTCTGGTGCACCGCGGCTAGCCCATGGTGCACCACGGCTCATTCTGGTGCAACGCGACTAGCCCATGGTGCACCACGGCTCATTCTGGTGCACCGCGGCTAGCCCATGGTGCACCAGCCTTTGGTGCACCACGGCTCATTCTGGTGCACCGCGGCTAGCCCATGGTGCACCACGGCTCATTCTGGTGCACCGTGGCTCATTCTGGTGCACCGCGGCTAGCCCATGGTCCACCACGGCTCATTCTGGTGCACCGCGGCTAGCCCATGGTGCACCACGGCTCATTCTGGTGCACCACGGCTCATTCTGGTGCACCGCGGCTAGCCCATGGTCCACCACGGCTCATTCTGGTGCACCACGGCTAGCCCATGTTCCACCACGGCTCATTCTGGTGCACCGCGGCTAGCCCATGGTGCACCGCGGCTCATTCTGGTGCACCGGGGCTAGCCCATGGTGCACCACGGCTCATTCTGGTGCACCGCGGCTAGCCCAGGGTGCACCACGGCTCATTCTGGTGCAGCGCGACTAGCCCACGGTGCACCACGGCTCATTCTGGTGCACCGTGGCTCATTCTGGTGCACCGCGGCTAGCCCATGGTGCACCACGGCTCATTCTGGTGCACCGCGGCTCATTCTGGTGCACCGCGGCTAGCCCATGGTGCACCTCGGCTCATTCTGGTGCACCGCGGCTAGCCCATGGTGCACCGCGGCTCATTCTGGTGCACCGCGGCTAGCCCATGGTGCACCTCGGCTCATTCTGGTGCACCGCGGCTAGCCCATGGTGCACCACGGCTCATTCGGGTGCTCCACGGCTGCACCAGGGCTCATTCTGGTGCATCGCTAGTTCTGGTCCACTCATTCTGGTCCACCACGGCTAGCCCATGGTCCACCACGGTTCATTCTGGTGCACCGCTGCTAGCCCATTCTTGTGCACCACAGCTAGCCCATGGTCAACCACCACTCATTCCGGTGCACCGCGACTTGTTCTGATTCACCACGGCTGCACCGCGACTAGCCCATGGTCCACCACGGCTCATTCTGGTGCACCGCGACTAGCCCATGGTCCACCACAGCTCATTCTGGTGCATCGTGGCTAGCCCATGATCTACCGCGGCTCATTCTGGTGCACCGGGGCTAGCCCATGGTGCACCACGGTTGATTCTGGTGGGGCTAGCCCATGGTCCACCACGGTTGATTCTGGTGCATCGCGACTAGCCCATGGTCCACCATGGGCTAGCCAGGTTGCACCTCGGCTCATTCTGGTGCACCGCGGCTAGCCCATGGTGCACCTCGGCTCATTCTGCTGCACCACGGCTAGCCCATGGTCCACCACAGTTGATTCTGGTGCACCGCGGCTAGCCCATGGGGCACCACGGCTCATTCTGGTGTCGCGCGACTAGCCCATGGTGCACCACGGCTCATTCTGGTCCCTCGCGGCTAGCCCATGGTGCACCACGACTCATTTCGGTGCACCACGGCTCATTCTGGTTCACCGCGACTAGCCCATGGTGCACCACGGCTCATTCGAGAGTGCACCACGGCTCATTCTGGTTCACTACGGCTAGCCTATGGTTCACCTCCGCTCATTCGAGTGCACCACTGCTCATTCTGGTGCACCGCGGCTAGCCCATGGTGCACCACGGCTCATTCTGGCACCATGGTCCACCACTGCTCATTCTGGTGCACCGCGACTAGCTCATGGTCCACCACTGCTCATTCTGGTGCACCACGGCTAGCCCATGATCCACAACGACTCATTCTTGTCCACCACGGCTAGCCCAGGGTCCACCACGGCTCATTCTGGTGCACCACGGCTAGCCCATGATCAACCACGACTCATTCTCGTGCACCACGGCTAGCCCATGGTCAACCACGGTTCATTCTGGTGCACCGCTGCTAGCCCATTCTTGTGCACCACAGCTAGCCCATGGTCCACCACCACTCATTCCGGTGCACCGCGACTTATTCTGATTCACCACGGCTAGCCCATGGTCCACCACGGCTCATTCTGGTGCACCGCGACTAGCCCATGGTCCACCACAGCTCATTCTGGTGCATCGTGGCTAGCCCATGATCTACCGCGGCTCATTCTGGTGCACCGGGGCTAGCCCATGGTGCACCACGGCTCATTCTGGTGCACCGCGGCTAGCCCAGGGTCCACCACGGCTCATTCTGGTGCACCGCGGCTAGCCCAGGGTCCACCACGGCTCATTCTGGTGCACCGCGGCTAGCCCCGGGTGCACCACGGCTCATTCTGGTGCAGCGCGACTAGCCCATGGTGCACCACGGCTCATTCTGGTGCACCGCGGCTAGCCCAGGATCCACCACGGCTCATTCTGGTGCACCGCGGCTAGCCCATGGTGCACCACGGATGATTCTAGTGCATCGCGACTAGCCCATGGTCCACCACGGCTCATTGTGGTGCACTGCGACTAGCCCATGGTCCACCACGGCTCATTGTGGTGCACCGCGGCTAGCCCATGGTGCACCGCGGCTCATTCTGGTGCACCGCGGCTAGCCCATGGTGCACCGCGGCTCATTCTGGTGCACCGCGGCTAGCCCATGGTGCACCTCGGCTCATTCTGGTGCACCGCGGCTAGCCCATGGTGCACCACGGCTCATTCTGGTGCACCGCGGCTAGCCCATGGTGCACCACGGCTCATTCTGGTGCACCACGGCTAGCCCATGGTGCACCACGGCTCATACTGGTGCCCCGCGGCTAGCCCATGTCCACCACGGCTCATTCTGGTGCACCACGGCTAGCCCATTATCCACCACGACTCATTCTGGTGCACCGCGGCTAGCCCATGGTGCACCACGGCTCATTCTGGTGCACCGCGGCTAGCCCATGGTGCACCACGGCTCAGTCTGGTGCACCTCGGCTCATTCTGGTGCACCGCGGCTAGCCCATGGTGCACCACGGCTCATTCTGGTGCCTCGCGGCTAGCCCATGGTGCACCACGGCTCATTCTGGTGCACCGCGGCTAGCCCATGGTGCACCACGGCTCATTCTGGTGCACCACGGCTACTTCTGGTTCACCCCGGCTAGCCCATGGTGCACCACGGCTCATTCTGGTGCACCACGGCTAGCCCATGGTGCACCACGGCTCATTCTGGTGCACCACGACTAGCCCATGGTCCACCAAGGTTTTTTCTGGTGCACCGCGGCTAGCCCATGGTGCACCACAGCTCATTCTGGTGCACCACGGCTAGCCCATGGTCCACCACGGCTCATTCTGGTGCACCGCGACTAGCCCATGGTCCACCACGGCTCATTCTGGTGCATCGTGGCTAGCCCATGGTTCACCACGGCTCATTCTGGTGCACCGCGGCTAGCCCATGGTGCACCGCGGCTCATTCTGGTGCACCGCGGCTAGCCCATGGTGCACCTCGGCTCATTCTGGTGCACCGCGGCTAGCCCATGGTGCACCACGGCTCATTCTGGTGCACCACGGCTAGCCCATGGTGCACCACGGCTCATTCTGGTGCACCGCGGCTAGCCCATGGTGCACCACGGCTCATTCTGAGTGCACCGCGGCTAGTCCATGGTCAACCGCGGCTCATTCTGGTGCACCGGGGATAGCCCATGCTCCACCACGGCTCATTGTGGTGCACCGCGACTAGCCCATGGTGCACCACGGCTCATTCTGGTGCATCGCGGCTAGCCCATGGTGCACCACGGCTCATTCTGGTGCACCGCGGCTAGCCCATGGTGCACCACGGATCATTCTGGTCCTAGCGCGGCTAGCCCAGGGTGCACCACGGCTCATTCTGGTGCACCACCGCTCATTCGGGTGCATCACGGCTCATTCTGGTGCACCGCGGCTAGCCCATGGTGCACCACGGCTCATTCTGGTGCACCGCGACTACCGCATGGTCCACCACGGCTCATTCTGGTGCACCGCGGCTAGCCCATGGTGCACCATGGCTCATTCTCGTTCCCCGCAGCAAGCCCATGTCAACCACAGCTCATTCTGGTGCACCACGGCTAGCCCATGATCCACCACGACTCATTCTTGTGCACCACGGCTAGCCCATGGTCCACCACCGCGGCTTGCCCTGGGTCCACCACGGCTCCCCATGGTCCACCACAGCTCATTCTGGTGCATCGTGGCTAGCCCAGGATCTACCGCGGCTCATTTTGGCGCACCGGGGCTAGCCCATGGTGCACCACGGCTCATTCTGGTGCACCGCGGCTAGCCCAGGGTCCACCACGGCTCATTCTGGGCTCATTCTGGTGCACCGCGGCTAGCCCAGGGTCCACCACGGCTCATTCTGGTGCACCGCGGCTAGCCCATGGTGCACCACGGTTGATTCTGGTGCATCGCGACTAGCCCATGGTCCACCACGGCTCATTCTGGTGCACCGCGGCTAGCCCATGGTCCACCACGGCTCATTGTGGTGCACCGCGGCTAGCCCATGGTGCACCACGGTTCATTCTGGTGCATCGCGACTAGCCCATGGTCCACCACGGCTCATTGTGGTGCACCGCGGCTAGCCCATGGTGCACCACGGCTCATTCTGGTGCACCGCGGCTAGCCCATGGTGCACCACGGCTCATTCTGGTGCACCGCGGCTAGCCCATGGTGCACCACGGCTCATTCTGGTGCACCGCGACTAGCCCATGGTGCACCACGGCTCATTCTGGTCCCTCGCGGCTAGCCCATGGTGCACCACGACTCCCACCACGGCTCTAGCCCATGGTCCACCACGGCTCATTCTGGTGCACCGCGGCTAGCCCCTGGTGCACCACGGCTCATTCTGGTGCAGCGCGACTAGCCCATGGTCCACCACGGCTCATTCTGGTGCACCGCGGCTATGGTGCACCCATGGTGCAGCCCATGGTGCACCACTGCTCATTCTGGTGCACCGCGGCTAGCCCATGGTCCACCACAGTTTATTCTGGTGCACCGCGGCTAGCCCATGGTGCACGACGGCTAGACCATGGTCCAACACGGCTCATTCTTGTGCACCACGGCTAGACCATGGTCCACCACGGCTCATTCTGGTGCACCACGGCTAGCCCATGATCAATCACGACTCATTCTGGTGTACCACGGCTAGCCCATGGTCCACCACGGTTCATTCTGGTGCACCGCAGCTTGCCCAGGGTGCACCACGACTCATTCAGGTGCACCGCGACTCATTCTGGTGCACCGCAGCTAGCCCATGGTGCACCGCGGCTAGCCCATGGTCCACCACGGCTCATTCTGGTGCACCGCGGCTAGCCCAGGGTCCACCACGGCTCATTCTGGTGAACCGCGGCTAGCCCAGGGTCCAACACGGCTCATTCTGGTGCACCGCGGCTAGCCCATTGTGCACCACGGTTGATTCTGGTGCATCGCGACTAGCCCATGGTCCACCTCGGCTCATTCTGGTGCACCGCGGCTAGCCCATGGTGCACCACGGCTCATTCTGGTGCATCGCGACTAGCCCATGGTCCACACGGCTCTGGTGCTCATTCTGGTGCACCGGCTAGCCCTGGTGCCCACGGCTCATTCTGGTGGTGCACCACGGCTCATTCTGGTGCATCGCGGCTAGCCCATGGTCCACCACGGCTCATTCTGGTGCACCGCGGCTAGCCCATGGTGCACCACGGCTCATTCTGGTGCACCGCGGCTAGCCCATGGTGCACCGCGACTCATTCTGGTGCACCGCGGCTAGCCCATGGTGCACCGCGGCTAGCCCATGGTCCACCGCGGCTAGCCCATGGTGCACCCCGGCTCATTCTGGTGCAACGCGACTAGCCATGGTGCACCACGGCTCATTCTGGTGCACCGCGGCTAGCCCATGCTTCACCACGGCTCATTCTGGTGCACCGCGGCTAGCCCATGCTCCACCACGGCTCATTCTTGTGAACCACAGCTAGACCATGGTCCACCACGGTCATCTGGTCCACCGCGCCTAGCCCATGGTCCACCACGGTTCATTCTGGTGCACCGCTGCTAGCCCATTCTTGTGCACCACAGCTAGCCCATGGTCAACCACCACTCATTCCGGTGCACCGCGACTTGTTCTGATTCACCACGGCTAGCCCATGGTCCACCACGGCTCATTCTGGTGCACCGCGACTAGCCCATGGTCCACCACAGCTCATTCTGGTGCATCGTGGCTAGCCCAGGATCTACCGCGGCTCATTCTGGTGCACCGGGGCTAGCCCATGGTGCACCACGGCTCATTCTGGTGCACCGCGGCTAGCCCATGGTCCACCACGGCTCATTCTGGTGCACCGCGGCTAGCCCATGGTCCACCACGGCTCATTCTGGTGCACCGCGGCTAGCCCATGGTGCACCACGGTTGATTCTGGTGCATCGCGACTAGCCCATGGTCCACCACGGCTCATTGTGGTGCACCGCGGCTAGCCCATGGTGCACCACGGCTCATTGTGGTGCACCGCGGCTAGCCCATTCTGGTTCACCGCGGCTAGCCCTTGGTGCACCATTCGGGTCCACCACGGCTCATTCGGGTGCACCGCGGCTAGCCCATTGTGCACCGCGGCTCATTCTGGTGCACCACGACTAGCCCATGGTCCACCGCGGCTCATTCTGGTGCACTGCATCTAGCTCATGGTGCACCACGGCTCGTCCACCACCGCTCATTCGGGTGCACTACGACTAGCCTATGGTTCACCTCCGCTCATTCGGGTGCACCACTGCTCATTCTGGTGCACCGCGGCTAGCCAATGGTGCACCACGGCTCATTCTGGTGCACCGCGGCTAGCCCATGGTGCACCTCGGCTCATTCTGGTGCACCGCGGCTAGCCCATGGTGCACGCCCATTCTGGTCCTTCGTGGCTCCACCACGGCTCATTCTGGTGCACCGCGGCTAGCCCATGGTGCACCACACCACGACTCATTCTGGTGCACCGCGACTAGCCCATGGTCCACCACGGCTCATTGTGGTGCACCGCGGCTAGCCCATGGTGCACCACGGCTCATTCTGGTGCACCGCGGCTAGCCCATGGTGCACCACGGCTCATTGTGGTGCACCACGGCTCATTCTGGTCCTTCTCGGCTAGCCCACGGTGCACCCGACTCATTTCGGTGCACCACGGCTCATCTCGGCTAGCCCATGCTCCACCACGGCTCATTCTTGTGCACCGCGGCTAGACCATGGTCCACCACGGTCATTCTTGTGCACCGCTGCTCGCTTCACCACGGCTCATTCTGGTGCACCACGGCTAGCCCATGGTGCACCACGGCTCATTCTGGTCTGGTGCACCACGGCTAGCCCATGGTGCACCACGGCTCATTCTGGTGCACCACGGCTAGCCCATGGTCCACCACGGTTCATTCTGGTGCACCGCTGCTAGCCCATTCTTGTGCACCACAGCTAGCCCATGGTCAACCACCACTCATTCCGGTGCACCGCGACTTGTTCTGATTCACCACGGCTAGCCCATGGTCCACCACGGCTCATTCTGGTGCACCGCGACTAGCCCATGGTCCACCACAGCTCATTCTGGTGCATCGTGGCTAGCCCATGATCTACCGCGGCTCATTCTGGTGCACCGGGGCTAGCCCATGGTGCACCACGGCTCATTCTGGTGCACCGCGGCTAGCCCATGGTCCACCACGGCTCATTCTGGTGCACCGCGGCTAGCCCATGGTGCACCACGACTCATTCTGGTGCACCGCGGCTCATTCTGGTGCACCGCGGCTAGCCCATGGTGCACCGCGGCTCATTCTGGTGCACCGCGGCTAGCCCATGGTGCACCTCGGCACATTCTGGTGCACCGCGGCTAGCCCATGGTGCACGCTCATTCTGGTCCACCGCGGCTAGCCCATGGTGCACCACGGCTCATTCTGGTGCATCACGACTAGCCCATGGTGCACCACGGCTCATTGTGGTGCACCGCGACTAGCCCATGGTGCACCACGGCTCATTCTGGTGCACCGCGGCTAGCCCATGGTGCACCACGGCTCATTGTGGTCCCTCGGGGCTAGCCCACGGTGCACCACGCCTCATTTCGGTGCACCACGGCTCATTCTGGTGCACCGCGGCTAGCCCATGGTGCACCACGGCTCATTCTGGTGCACCTCGGCTAGCCCAGGGTCCACCACGGCTCATTCGGGTGCACCGCGGCTAGCCCATGGTGCACCGCGGCTCATTCTGGTGCACCGCGACTAGCCCATGGTCCACCACGGCTCATTCTGGTGCACCGCGGCTAGCCCATGGTCCACCACAGCTCATTCTGGTGCACCACGGCTAGCCCATGATCCACAACGACTCATTCTGGTCCACCACGGCTAGCCCATGGTCCACCACCACTCATTCCGGTGCACCGCGACTTATTCTGATTCAGCACGGCTAGCCCATGGTCCACCACGGCTCATTCTGGTGCACCGCGACTAGCCCATGGTCCACCACAGCTCATTCTGGTGCATCGGCTAGCCTAGTCCACCACCGCTCATTCTGGTGCACCCCGGCTCATTCTGGTGCACCGCGGCTAGCCCATGGTCCACCACGGCTCATTCTGGTGCACCGCGGCTAGCCCATGGTGCACCACGGCTCATTCTGGTGCACCGCGGCTAGCCCATGGTGCACCACGGTTGATTCTGGTGCATCGCGACTAGCCCATGGTCCACCACGGCTCATTGTGGTGCCCCGCGGCTAGCCCATGGTGCACCACGGGCTAGCCCAGGGTGCACCACGGCTCATTCTGGTGCACCGCGGCTAGCCCAGGGTGCACCGCGGCTCATTCTGGTGCACCGCGGCTAGCCCATGGTGCACCGCGGCTCATTCTGGTGCACCGCGGCTAGCCCATGGTGCACCTCGGCTCATTCTGGTGCACCGCGGCTAGCCCATGGTGCACCACGGCTCATTCTGGTGCACCACGGCTAGCCCATGGTCCACCACGGTTCATTCTGGTGCACCGCGGCTTGCCCTGGGTGCACCACGGCTCATTCTGGTGCATCGCGACTAGCCCATGGTGCACCACAGCCCATGGTGCACCACGGCTCATTCTGGTGCAGCGTGGCTAGCCCATGGTCCACCACAGCTCATTCTGGTGCATCGTGGCTAGCCCATGATCTACCGCGGCTCATTCTGGTGCACCGGGGCTAGCCCATGGTGCACCACGGCTCATTCTGGTGCACCGCGGCTAGCCCAGGGTCCACCACGGCTCATTCTGGTGCACCGCGGCTAGCCCAGGGTCCACCACGGCTCATTCTGGTGCACCGCGGCTAGCCCATGGTGCACCACGGTTGATTCTGGTGCATCGCGACTAGCCCATGGTCCACCACGGCTCATTGTGGTGCACCGCGGCTAGCCCATGGTGCACCACGGCTCATTCTGGTGCACCGCGGCTAGCCCATGGTGCACCACGGCTCATTGTGGTGCACCACGGTTGATTCTGGTGCATCGCGACTAGCCCATGCTCCACCACGGCTCATTGTGGTGCACCGCGACTAGCCCATGGTGCACCACGGCTCATTCTGGTGCACCGCGGCTAGCCCATGGTGCACCACGGTTGATTCTGGTGCATCGCGACTAGCCCATGGTCCACCACGGCTCATTGTGGTGCACCGCGACTAGCCCATGGTGCACCACGGCTCATCCTGGTCCCTCGCGGCTAGCCCACGGTGCACCACGACTCATTTCGGTGCACCACGGCTCATTCTGGTGCACCGCGACTAGCCCATGGTCCACCACAGCTCATTCTGGTGCATCGTGGCTAGCCCATGATCTACCGCGGCTCATTCTGGTGCACGGGGCTAGCCCATGGTGCACCACGGCTCATTCTGGTGCACCGCGGCTAGCCCAGGGTCCACCACGGCTCATTCTGGTGCACCGCGGCTAGCCCAGGGTCCACCACGGCTCATTCTGGTGCACCGCGGCTAGCCCATGGTGCACCACGGTTGATTCTGGTGCATCGCGACTACACGGCTAGCCCAT
>NW_026896602.1:0-24324 GCF_033153095.1 Gastrolobium bilobum
ATATAGATATAGATATAATTATATGTTTTGTTACATGTTCATTTAGATTTATTAAATAATAGGTGATAGGTTAGTACGTTCCATTTTCCTTATTTAATACTCACTGTTGCATGCTTTCTTATTATTTATTTCAGTTAGTTATTTATTTATTAGTTAGGAAAAGACAAAGGGAACGTTCCCTGGGTTAGGAGATAAGAGTGACTGGGACACATGTCCCTGCTGAGTCACTTAAAAAGATACGCAGCCATATCTAATTTGCATTAATTGCAAATCTTGGAAACGCGCGCAGAAAAAGCAACTGTCTCCTCAACTATTAAGACAACTGCACCCTTTCCTTTTCCCTCTCTCTCACGTCCTGACCTAAACCGTTCCATCTTCTCACACTCATCTCATCAATAACTGGTCACCTACTGCTGACCACTCGTTCTGTAACAACCCATTCAACTACCTCTTCAACCTCCTCTCCTTAACCTCCACGTCCCAGAAACCTTTTATTTACTCCCCCATAGTTTATTTAAACTCGGTCTCTGATTTCTTCAAGTTCTACTACTTCCATTCAACTCAGAACCCTTTTATCCTTCCTGGATTTGTGCCCTAATTCCCTTTCTGAACAAAATGACTAAGCTTTCATTTAAAGCGACTCATGTAGCCAACCGCGGTGAAGAACCAGAGTTCACTGAACCCACCATCATTCTGTACCCAGAAAGGAACATTTCTCTGCATCAAAACAAAGTGGTTCTGCCTCCATTTGAGAAGAAATCACTGAACAAACTTCGGTGGGTGCTTTTCGCCACTGATGACCGTGAGTTGAACTTGAACTGGGTGGGAGAATTCCTATACCAGACGAGGAGGCTGCCCGAAGAGGAGGCACCTGATATGGTCACAGTGAGGGGAAAACAAGTATCATTTTCCCCCGCTGATGTCCAGGAAGTACTCCACCTTCCCTCCGTCACCAACTGTCCATACCAAGAGTATTTGGATAGTAGGGAGGTGTACAAATTTTAGAAGGATCTGAAGCAAACAGTAGCCACGGACAATCCCAACTACTACAAAGGGTCCCTCTGCAAGGGGAGCATGAAGGACATAGCCAGGTTCTGGGCACTGTTTGCCAACTCCAACATCACCCCCACCTCTCATGAAGCCTCTGCTAGCTGGGGACTTCAAGTTCAAATTTACTGCATCATCAAGCATAACCCTTTTGATGCAGTAACCTTCATTTACAACAGCTTGCAGAGGGACATAAGGAAGACTAAGGTCTTCCTCCCCTGCCTCATCACCAAACTCTGCAGGAGAGCTGGTGTAGAGCAACACCCAGATGACACCACAAAGGTGGAATCTATTCTTGATGCTAAGACCTGGAACGGTCTTAAAAACACCTACATTGACACCACCCAACCTATTCCTGCCAATCTCAGACATTCCCCCACCAGAGATAGTGAGGAGGAAACACATGTGGCCTCACTGAAGAAGACCACCCCTACAAAATCGTCTTCCTCTGGCCACGTTCCGGCCAGATGAACCGTCCCTCCTCCTACCAAGGTGAAGAAGGATGCCCCTGTTGCTACTGATGGCAAGCAGAGCAAGAAGAAATTTCCTGCCAAACCTCCCCTAAAAAAAGGGGAACGTTCAAGTCAGAGGATAAAGAGGGTCCTCAACAGCAATAGGCCAGAGGGAGCACCCTTTGCAAAGCCTATCACCCTCCCTGACCAGGAGGAGGAGAGTGAGCCTTTAGCAAAAAGGCTGAAGATTGGAAGGAAGTTAGAACCAAAAATAGCTGCAAATGAGACATCCCCAAGTAGCTCAGACTCTACATTTTCTGACATTCCATCCCCACCACCTGCTCACTCTCCACCACAAATCACCCCACAACCCTCCCCTAGGAAACAACAAGGAGAAGGACAGAAAGACAAAGAAGCAGCATCTGCTGCAGAGACATCAGTGGTTGAGCAAGAGGATCAGCCACAGAAGAAAAATGACAAAGGAAAGGGGATTTTCATAGAACCCCCTATGAAGAAAGCAAAGACAACAGGCCCCAGGCAGATCAATCTGGGGGGCCCTCTGTCGTTTCCTGTCATCCGTCCCGATACATCTGGGGACGAAGCTCTTGCCAGAGCTTTGGAAGAAGAAGAAGGGATGGAAACTCCTCCACTGATGGAGGAACAAGCTGTGACCATGCCCTCATCATCCAGACCACCAGTGGATGAACCCAGCACAACACCTGTCATACCTTCTGCTACTGACAATAACCAGCAGAAGAAGCAACCTACTTCCTCCCCTACTGCAGCAAGCCCCATCACAGCTAGAAGAAAATCCCAAATTGGGATTGCTGAGATGTTTGAAATGCTGGGGGAGAAATTAGAAAAATGGTTGCCAGTCAAGAAGTCCGTTCCTGAACCTGATATGACAAGCACTATCGAAGAGCTGAAAGCTCTAAAGGACGAACTGGCACAGCTCTCCTCTGCCTTCAACACCTTTTAGGAACAACAGAAGGAGGAGAGAAAACAACAGCTCAGCACCATAAAAGCAGCCATCAAGGAAGCCAGTGCTGCATCCTATAAATCAACACTCCAAGCAGTCCAAGGAGAAATTGCTAAAGTAGCTAACTCCCTAATCCTTTCCAACTCTCTACGCAACCACATAGCAGAGCTCTTACTCAACAGGCTCGTCTCCAAACAAGCTGAAGAACGTAAGGAAACCAAAGAAGCCATCAGGGCCTTTAGAACATATCTGGAGAAGAGAATCTATGAGTTGGAAATGAGACTGCTGGATGTTGAAAAACAAGTCATCCACTACCGCACTAGCAGAACCATGATGAGGTCCACCATCAACTCCCTGGTTGCAATCATCAGCAATCTACTGAAGGATGCTGAAAAATGGCTCCCTGTAAGTGAAGTCCGCAGATTGCAAGACCTGCTCAGGAGGAGACCACTAACACAGGAGGAGATTGATGAGGCCAAGGAAGCTGAAGCTGCAAAGAGGAACCCTTGGGACAGGAGACCTCTTCAATGAAAAGGAGAAACCCTTCTATTTATCTTAGTTTAGTTGTTTTTCAATTCTATTTTTAATTTCTTTTTCTTTCTGTTCCCTTGTAATTAATCTTTTTGAAATAGAAAAGACTTTTTGATCAAACTGTTTGGTATATACATGCATTTCAGTTGTAGTATTAAGACTGCCCAATTCTTTTGGATTAACTAACATACATGAAACACAAAGTCACTGACTAATCATACTTGTTCTTTCTCTGAGTACTTGAAAATAGAAACAGTGCAGGGAATTTAATCCTCAGATTTTTGAAAGAGGCTGATTTGTGTGAACTCAAACTGGTAAGGAACGAAAAATGCCAAACACCTACTTTTGAGAGCGTTCCTGAGGTGTAATCACAATGAAACTTCTCAGCTTGCCTTAATGCTGTAAGTACTGCTGAAGACAGATGAATTCTGTTGTCAAGGATCAAAACAGAATCACACACTCACCTCACCTCCATCATACACCATCTGGTCAATCAAAAAGAACAAGGAGTGTACTCAACAATGAACAAAAAAAAAGGGACAGAAGAAAAACAAAGAAGAAAAAAATAGGAACAACCATTCAAAAGAATTCAAGAAAAACCAGAAAACCTTCCTCCAAAAGGGGAAAAAGGTTCAAAAAAAGGTGTTCCCTCAAAAACAGAAAAAGTCCAAGTTCAAAGACACAAAATCTAAATGTTCCTTGGTCCCACAAATCAGACCACCACTTCTTCCATATTTCCATACACTTACCCATCAAAGAATCCTTGGAACGGAAGACAGCTGTACTTCATAGGAACGCAGCAGAAAGGCAAGTTCTGAAGAATCACATCCAGGAATGGACAGAGCAAACACCATCCCATGAGTTGCAGTGAGACAAAAGATCAGCAACCTTCTCTTATCTGGGGACAGAATCCTCTTACTGTTTACTATGAAGAGTAGTTCATTTTCTGAAAAGTTCATGGTTGCTCACTGGCTCAAGTTCCTTTTGTTATGCTATTCTTTTAAATTGGGCAGACCAATAATATATTTCTGAGTTATTTGAGGACAACCGACAGTTTAGTTTTGGAGTGTTTGATGGGACGTGAATTCGTTCCCTTCTAAGCCTATTTTGATGGCAAAATACCATACGTTCCCTCATCTGATGAGCAACTTCAGCATGAAAATCACTTGTTTTACACTTTTGTGACAAAAACACAGTGGGGGAACGGATGGTAACGTATTCCTTTAAAATATATTAAAAGGGGAACAGACTGAGACGCATTTAATGCACCTGCTCCATTCATTTAATGCTTATGTACACTTTGCAGGCAACGTAGAGTTAAAGACTTCTAAAGAGCAAGGCGGTGCACCAACTGAGCAGCTGGAAAAGTGAAGAACAGGGAATCAAGAGTTCTCATTGGCTGAAAACAGAAGCAAAACATGGGAAGGCCTGCAAACAACGGCTAATCATCACCAAACCATGTTCCATTCAGCAATTCACGCAAGCTTCACACTCTGCTGTCACCGTCTCGTCCCCTCATTCAAGCAACTAGCTCCAAGGGAATTACAGCCTTGCCATTCCTCTTCCAGCTATTAATAGGACCTCCCTCACACAAAAACATCATCGAATCCTGGAGGGTTTGCAGTCCGAATGGAAGAGATCACTTAGTAGTAGTTAGTAGCTTAGTTTAATTTTCAGTTGTAATTATAGTTAAGTGACAACCCCTCTTCCCTTCTCTGTAAACAACCATCAAGACTCTTCACGAGCAATTACCCATCTTTCTCCATTTTCTGTTTCTTTTTGTAAACTGTCTTTTATTTTAATATAAGTATTTTTCTCTTCATTCCAATCGTTATCTCTTGACTGAATCTCGGGTCTATGTGATCTCAGTTGATAATAATTATGTTTAAACTATCAGCCATGAGCTGAACTATCTGTGGAACTGGTAAACTGTGAAACTCTTAAAGAACTGTTTTCAAAACTCTTGACTGAAGCTTTTTGTATTTCTTTGGCTGAGTAAGCTATATTCATTGTGCGCCAATGGAAATTGGGTACATACTGAGAAAGGAACTTCCATAAGGAAGGAATTTCGGACAGCTTAGCCATTGGGGGAAGGTAGATGACATGGCAAAAACGCTACTGGTCACCTTAGGAATAAGGGACCAACTCGTTCATCTTAAGGTTTTAAACTAAGTACCTGTTGGAGTCAAGGGAGCCATAGGAATATGAAAACTTGTGAGCCATCTAGACCATGAGCTGAAGAATCAGAGTTGGCAGGCAAAGAAACTGGGACAAAGCCAAAAGGTGCTAAGTCTTGAGCAGAGAAAACAACCCCTTTAAGAGTGAAGCAGTGAATCCGTTCCTTCTGTTAAACTGTTTTAACCACCACCCTGTTGTCTCTTGATTATAGTTATTTCTGGTTTAGTAATTTTATTTTATTTTATTTAGTACTTATAAAACTCCAATGTTTGTTATCTCACCTTCTTCTAAACAGGAAGGATCACATACATAACGCAGCGAGCAACTGTTTGC
This sequence comes from Gastrolobium bilobum, assembly GCF_033153095.1. Classification (NCBI taxonomy): domain Eukaryota; kingdom Viridiplantae; phylum Streptophyta; class Magnoliopsida; order Fabales; family Fabaceae; genus Gastrolobium; species Gastrolobium bilobum. The sequence continues at coordinate 5,521 of NW_026896602.1, forward strand.
CATCAGGTTGAACCTACTATTCCTGAGGAAAGTTGTCAAGACAGTAGGGAACGTTTGACCAGACAGTTCATTTACTAACTTTTCTTCTCATTTTCACTCTTTATAAACAATGATAAAACAATAATTAGCACTCTATCCTCGTGGGAACGATAATTTGGGCATTAATACTCCCTTTATTACTTGATGCGTGCACTTGCACACTTGGGTTGGAACTGAGGGACGAATCTTTGTTCTGTACGAATAGAAGAACGTCCCCTATCAGAACTTATATTTTTCCACCATCAACAAACCACCCAACAATAGCATATGAAAGTCGGAAGGCCATCAAGTCACAAGCTCTGGCCGACTTCATAATGGAGCTGACGCCATTAATCCCGGAACATGAGGAGTCTGGGGGGGCATGGAAGGTCTACGTGGATGGATCCTCTAACAATAAAGGAAGTGGAGCTGGAATCATAATAGAAAGACCAAAAGGAGTAACAATTGAACACTCCTTGAACTTGGGATTCCCAACTTCAAATAATCAAGCTGAGTATGAAGCTCTGATAGCCGGGTTGAAGCAGGCTAAAGAACACGGAGCTAGAAAGGTTCAAGTCTTCAGTGACTCACAGCTGGTGACTTCGCAGATAGAAGGAAAATACCAGGACAAAGGTCCTCTGTTGATGAAATACTTGAGTAAAGTTCAGGAAATGATGGCTGATTCTGATGAGGTGCAGGTCACTCACATCCCTCAAAGGGAGAATAGCCGAGCTGACATCTTGTCAAAGCTGGCAAGCACTAAAAGTTCGGGTAACCACAGAACTGTGGTTCAACAAAGCATAACAATGTCGAGTTGTGTGATGGTGATAACCTGGAGGAAACCCATAGTGGATTACCTGGAAAAATGAATATTTCTAGAAGATCGTCTGGAATCTAGAAAGCTGGTCCGAGAGTCGACACAATACACAATTATGAATGACCAGCTATTTAGAAAGGGTTTGCACATCCCCATGCTAAAGTGTTTGAGCTTAGAAGAAGCAGAATATGTCCTCGCCGAGATCCATGAAGGAATCAACGACCATCACATGGGAGGAAAAGCCCTGGCTAGAAAAGCCCTTAGAGCTGGTTATTACTGGCCGACAATGGAGGCAGACTCTAAAAAACACGTCAAGAAATGTGTCAGCTGCCAGAAGCATGCCAGTTTAATCCTTTCACCACCTGAAGAACTGAAATGCATCTCGGCTCCTTGGCCCTTCTTCAAATGGGGTATGGATTTACTAGGACCCTTCAAAGCTGCTGAGGGGCAACTTAAGTGGTTGTGGATTATTTCACTAAATGGATAGAAGCAGAGCCAGTCACCACAATCACCTCGGGTAGAGTGTAAAATTTCTTTGAACGGAACATTGTTTCCAGATTCGGAATACCAACCGAGGTAGTCACTGATAATGGAACACAGTTTGCTGATAAGAGATTCCAACAGTTAATGAAAGACCTGCAAGTCACACATCGCTTCGCATCTGTGGAACACCCACAATCGAATGGGCAAGCCGAAGCAGCCAACAAAGTGATTGTGAACGGTCTCAAAAAGTGAATGTTTGTTGCTGAAGAAAGCTGGGTTCAACAGCTATACTTTGTCCTTTGGGGTTACAGAACAAGTACCCAAACTGCGACAGGTGAAACCCCTTACAGACTAACGTATAGATGTGAAGCCATGATTTCGGTGGAAGATGGAGAACCCTCCTAGAGAAGACTGAATAGTCTTGAACAGGGCGAGCAACAAAACAACAAGCTGCTTACTGAAGAGTTAGATCTTGTAGATGAAGCCAGGGTTACAGCTCACTGCGGGGATATAATGAGCAAACAACAAACAACGACAAAGTATAATAAAAAAGTGAGACCAAGAATCTTTGAGAAAAATGACTTGGTACTAAAGAGAGCAGATATTGACAATAAAAATACCAGAGATGGAAAGCTAGCTGCAAACTGGGAAGGCCTGTATCGGGTTAAAGAGAAACTCGAGAAAGGAGCTTACGTCCTAGAAACAATAGAAGGCAAAGGAATCAAGAGAACTTGACATGCGGATAAGCTCAAGATATACTACAGCTAAATCCGGGATCCACCTTCACCCACTTGCAGTACTATTCAATTACATTTTCCTCTATTAGGGATTTAATTAAAACCGAATATGCCGGAAAATTCATGTAGCTCGCAATTTGATAATCAATAAATGAGGAATTTTTCTTTTTAAAGATCTATCCTTATCTATTTTTTATGTATCAATACAAAATCTGAGGTACAAATACAATTTGTCGTAATGACTCTGATCAGGTCGAAATGTTCCCCATTTTGGTCAAGATACCAAAAGGGACCAATGACATTATTGTTTTTACCTTAGATAAAATTGAATTATGAAGTTCAAGTTCAATTAAATGGTTAAGTCAACAAAGACGAGATCCATTATTCATACAGGCTTACCAGAACGAGTAAGTTAAACAAACATGCGTCATCGAGAATGACATAAAGCGGAACCCGTACAATGCTTTGACCTTGGCCAGGTCATGAACAAAGAACTCGTAAGATGCACGGGTTTAGTAAACTACATTGGGTTGAAAGATTACACCAATAAGTGGTGTAAGATACTCAAGTAAAACCAGTATAAAACCCATAAAATGCACGGGTTAGATACATGTATTCAAGTTGGAGTTGCATCCGGTAAACTCGGAATTCAACTTGAATAAGATTTCTTAAATAACCTGGAAAAAGTCGCATTTTGAAAGGAAAGATAATCCGAGTTGCGACCCGAGTAGCATGCTAAGGGACAAATCAGACAAGGACTAACGTATGCGCAAAAAGGCTAACTTATTCGCTTAGATAATGCAAACACGAGCTAGACTTTTAACAAAAGTGAATGCGGCTCTGTAACGACATACCGGGTTATGCAAACTCGAATACCTACATAAAATGCATCTATGGTGAAATCGAAAATAACAAATGCAAAACGTCCAATCATAAAGCAGGAAATGCGAAGAAAAGAGAAATGCTTAATGAGCAAAATTAAAACTGGAGTAAAACCGACAATATTCAGGATAAATCAAAACGAGGCCCAATGCCCCAAACAAATTACAAAGCCAACCGGCATTCCGGCCGTTCATGTAGTCTTGCTGGCAGGAGGATCTTCTGACACCAGGACCTCCTTGCCAGATTGATTGGCCGACTCAACTTCCTTTGCGGGCTGGTTAGTTGCCTCCTCACCATCTTCAACGGTAGCGCCTTTGTCGGATTGTGTAGCCGAAACACGGAAAGGAGAGGTGGCAGCTGGAGAAATGATTTGGCCATTGCTAACATAAGCACGAGCATTCAAGACAACTAGGTTCAAAGGAACATCCAGATTCAATACTTGGAGTTGATTCAGGGCATTGTAGAAGGACCCGGTGACTGATTTCTCAAGTTCACCTTGGTAGAGTTGGGCATTACGCTCAACTTCCTTCAGCTTATCCTCCATTTTTTCGTACATCCTCCGGAAGTCATACATCCTTACAGCCTCAGTAGCCTTCTCATCTCGAAACTTCCTGTATTCAGCCTTAATCTTGGTCAGCTTGGCAGTGGTGTCATCATAGTCCTTTTTCAAATAGGACAAATCATCCTTCACCTTCAGAAGTTCAGCATAAGTTTTGGCCTTCTCCTCCTGGGATGCATATGCCTTACTTAATGAACGCAGATACTTTTGCTTAAGAGTAAGCAAGGGCCTAGCCAACCCGGCCATCTTCAAACAACAAAGTTCCAATTCTTCCACTTCCCTAACTTGGGCCGTGGTAAGAGCGGACGAGTTGTAGAAAAACTCTGGGGCACATATTGCATCCCAGAGAGTATTATTTGTTCTGCCTTGCCATACCATGTGCTTAACAAACTCGGGTGCAGGAGGAGGAGGATGGGCTTTCATAGTTTGATGGGCACTAGTGGAAGCACGAACATCAGCAGCATTCAACTTATCTTTGGCACTGACCGCGGCAGCAGCTCCAGTTGACGAATCCTTTGCATTACCCGGATTGCCCTGAGAAATCTCTGAGGCCTTCCTTTTCTTCACCAACCTGGCGGAGCCAGCTTTGGTTTGGTTCAGCGCCACCAACCAGCTAGGAGGATCGTTTTGTTGGTTATCCATGTCGGGTACTACAAAAAGAAATAATAAGATACTATTATCAAAGACAGCATAACAAATATGAAGGTATAAGGTTGGAGAAAATAACCCATACTTAATTCAGCATCCAGATCCTCTTGGGACTTGAAAAGAAGGGATGCGACACTAGCATGCTTATGTGACAGGAGATACGTGCCAATGGCAATGGCACGGTCAATATCAGATGAACACAGCTGGCAACCTTGGAAACGGTAACTGGAGGAGGGAAGTGGATAATGGTCAAAAGACCAGTGCAAGGGAAATTTTCCTTCACCATCCTCAGCATGTTAAGTGTCAACAAACCACACGCTCTTTCCAGGATGGGCAGAAACTTTAAAGAACTTGTCTTTAAAATTTTTAAAAGAATCAATATAAACATGAAAAAGTTTACACTTAGGGATACCTCGAATGGTAACCCACCATTTTCGGTCAACCGGGTCCCGACCGGTTCGAGGAGTAAGCACTTAAAAAAAAAAACACATACAGAGGCCGGAATAGCCAGATACGAGCAGAAGCGCTCAAAAGCTTTAATAAAGCCCCAACCATTGGGATGAAGCTGGGCGGGAGCTATCTGAAGGTGATTCAGAAGATCGATTTGAAAGTCGGTTAATGGAAAGCGGACGCCAAGTTGCGTCACGACATCTCGAAAGAAGAAAAAGAAATGGGGCTCTCCTGACCTCCTACTAGAGCAGACGGGTTCATCTTTTCGTGAGGGGGACTATGTTGAAGTTCTCTAACTCCACCACCGGAAGGGCTGCAACGTCGTCTGAACCCATCTCCGAAACAATACTCAAAACTTCATGAGTAACCCAGGGAAACTGGGTTATTAAAGCGGACGAGGGACATGGGGGATATGACTCGGTAGAACTCGACTCTTCTACTACCTTTGGAGGAAGGGATGCCATAAAACCTAAAAATATAGAAAGGCAGGAATCAGGAAAGAATCAGAATACCTGAGTCACAAAGGCTATCAGAAGAATCACTAGGTGATGATGATGATGACATATCGGAAATCATAATAGGATCATCTGCTCCTCCTGATGGACAAACAGGTTTACCTCTATGTCGGCAAGTAACCAACGTGGACTCGGCCAAAGAGTCGCAACCTTGCTCGACAAGCTTTGAACTCAAGAAAACGCAAGAGTAACAAGGAACATTCCTGGGGATAGAAGAAGGTGGTGAAGCTTGGGTATGAGACAGAGATCTCAGATGAATGGTAGGTCGGCTAGAAGGCTCAACTCCGGGTTGGGGAAATGGGTATGAAGAGCGCTTATTTTCATTATGACGACCCCTAACCCGGCGAAACGAGCCTCTACCTCGGGGATGCCACAACCCTCTACTCGACATCCCGGACACACTCTGAGATTTACCACCACGGCAACCTCGAATCACAGCTTTCTGCTCTTTTTCTTCGGTCCTGGGAATCCCTCAAAGCCAAAAACGAGCACCATGAGGAATCTTTTTGAAAAAATCAGGATCTTCCTCCCTCTTCCCTTTAAAATACAGAGCTGAAGAAGGGGAGTTTCCCCCCCTCATTTGGTCAAAAAAATGAAAAACGCTAAAATGTCAAGTAGCAAAGGAAGGAAAAGGAGGAGGACAAGGTGATAACAACCAGCACGACAGAAAGGAACACAAAAGTTCTGAAAGATGCAAACTATGGAAGTTTTTCATAGATTCTGAAAAAATACCAGAAAATCGGCGAAGGGAAATATGCAACTTCAAATTTACAAAAGAATACTGGCAAGCAAATGTTCAAATACAGAACCATAAAACAGAAGCAACAAAAGAGCGAAGATGTGTGAAATACCTGCTGAAAGGAAGATGAAAGACTGAGACTGAAACGCTGAAGAGCAAACGAAATGAGGCTGATGCACTGTGCTCAGAAGGAAAACGAACGAATGTAAGGGGAAACGAAGGCTTATATAGCCATGGCTAGTGACCATTGGGGTTGCGCATAGCAAAGGTCAAGGCTATTTAGGTCTTTTTGCTCCTTAAATCATAACTGCCACAATCGTGGGAGGAAACCGCAATCATCATGCGCGGAAACCACAGCATGAAGAAAGCCAAGGGGCAAGGGCATTACTGCCAATTCACCTAAAAAAGCAATGATTAGACATCTGAAATGATGCTGCAATAAATGCGCACAAAATGCAACGATGGCATAGAACGGTTGCAGCACGCTAAAGCATGCGGGCTGTACCACGTGGCAGAATGAACTGAGTACAATTAACAAACCAACAGATAAGACAAGATATATACGCATGAAACTGTCAACCGGGTTAAAGGCTGACGCTTGGGGCAACTCGATAGTCGAATCACGACTACTAAAGCGCATCTTTTACCCGGTTACTCCATAAATGCCTCGACGGGTTCATACACAACCCTTTGACCAAGTAAGCAGGCATAAAGACATATTCCGAGTCAAGGTATAACGCTTGAGGGCAACCCGCCAGTTGAATTCCAACAACTTAAGCGTATTCCCAACCCATAGTAGGAACATGGTTAATGCTCAACCTGCCAAAGTCTGCAGCAAAGGAAAATGGCGATGGATATGGCATAAGCCAAGAACTCGGAATAAACATAAATGCTGACGTTGAGACAACACGACCTTAGGATCCCGGCAGCTCAAGATTATACTCGGCCCAGAAGGTGAGGTACGAGAAATATCTCACCGGGTTGATGCTCAACCCGTCGACATAAAGGGGCAAGTGACACCCCGTGTGGAAAAAATTCCAGAGTATGAGGAGCAGGCAAAGTTTGCAAAGGCGCAAACACATTTAAGGGCAAAAACCTGAAGAGATGCACACATAAGTCCACCCCCGACTACCCGGATGCCCAGGTAGCCGGGCTGCGGGGCAACTGTTATGGACCCATATAAAGGGCCCATTGAGTGATAAGCCCAACAAGGGGCAATCCAAGATATGGATTGATATTAATAAATGATAGTATCCGTCAAGGATGCTAATCCTAATACGACAGCGTAGCAAGCAGGCCTGGGCCCTCACCAAAGACCCATCCACACTACCCACAGGTAACCTCTATAAATACAAGGTAAACCCTAAAGGTACGTACGCTCTCTCTCTTACTGTTATGATGTCACTGTGCGCACCCACACACTCCATTGGCTAACGCCGTTATAGTATTCTGTGCACAATGATCTGCTTGACTTAAGGGTATCTCCTTCATAGATACCTTGGAGAGAGCACTAGATCCAAGAGAAACATACCAGTTTATTGGGTTGGACATCTCTGTCTCAAGGACAGAACACGGTCCCCACTTTCATTCTTTACAAAAATAATAATTATATTAGTTATTTTTTAGGGACTAAATTAGGTCTTCATTTAATTTCTGATGAATCACATTTTCAAAGAACTAGAATTGTAGAGGGACTAAAAGTTGACTTTTTTTTATAAGGGACAAAAATGAGAACTGTATTTTTTATTAGGGATCCAAAATGGGCTTTACTCTTCTTCTTTTTTGTGTATTAAGTGGCAGCTTTTGTTTATCTTCCAAAATTATTTTAACTTTTAATTTTTATTATTCATGAATAATTTTTGTAAAAATACATTATATATATTAATTAAAATCCTTATTTACTATATCATCTTATATGATATTTATACATATTTTGATATATTTTATTGTTATAAATTTAAGTGTGATAAAGTATCACATTAATTATTAATAAACTAAGTGATAATTATATTAATCATAGTATTTATAAATCTAACGTTTTAAATTTAACATTGTATTTTTTCAAACCAGCATGATACTTTTATTTGATAAAATAAAAATATATCAAATACGTTTGGTTAAGCACCACTAGGGTGTGGGGTGTGTGTGTTAAGAGTGTGTGTAGTGTAGGGTGTTGTGTTCAATTCTTTGTAACCTCCAAAAAAGAAACTCGGACGCGCAATTTTTTTTAAAAATTGTCCGACACGGACAAGCTCCGATACGTTCGGACACGCGTTCGACACGCGATTAATATTTTGGGACACGTGGTCAACTCTCCAACACGCTCCGACACGTTTTTTGGACACGCAGTCAACTTTTTCGGACACGTGGTCAACGTTCGGACACGCTTTTTTTTTAATCTTAATTTTATTTTATTAACTAAAAATAAAAAAAACATTTATAAATCATATTTTTTCTGTTATGAAATTTGACATGAAAAATTAACAAGATACGAAAAATTATTATATTTTATATTTATGTTATGAAATTTGAATATTTGATTGGTTATATGACTAATTATGAACTGTTATATGTATCAAATATAAAATATATTATATATATTAAAAATATTATTTAATATCAAAACGTGTCCTAACGTATTGAAATATGTCATTTTTTAAATTAACGTGTCTGCGTGTTGTGTCATATCATATCATGTGTCAGTGTCCGTACATCATAGTTAAGCACTGCAGTCGGAAGACAACTTATTCTCCTACCATAAAAAAAAGACGTATTTGAAAATTTGAAAACATATTAGACTGAAATATAAATAAAAAATTAGTCTGCTTCATTAATGTTCAATGCTTCCCGCACAAGTATCCATCGTGCTGAGTGCACCATGAAAGTCACATGGCTTGTCCTATAAAAGCAATTTTCTATTTTCATTCTTAGCTGGACTGATTGAAATTAATTCTTCTTCAGAATTTAACATGCATATGGTGGGCAATCAACTGAAGAGATAACATTAATATATCTACAAGAGTTTTATTACTCTTATGTTAAATGAGATAAGTTATTTTATGTCATATAGATAAATTTGTGGGCTCTATCATCTAAAAATAAAAAAATAAAAAGAAAAAGATGACACAGTGTGCAGGAGAAAAAATTTATCTAAACATGAAAATAATTTTTTCCTATCTGAAATAATTAAGAACATTACAGAAGGAGGACGTATATTTAAGGATTTAATATTTCTTATATTATAGAAGATAATTTTATCTTCTATACATATATAAAAATATATGGGACTCATCTGAAATTATGTAAGGAGAAGAGTGAGAAAAAAGATCCAGATCTCATACACTTTTATATATGGGCTTATCGTTTCTCAAGGTGTTTGAGATAATTTTATCTCTGGCTACTAAATCATAATCGTACAAAGATGAATCAACGGTGATAAAGGAAGAGAGAGAAAAAGGAAATCATAACCATTCAAAAGTAAATCAATTAATATAAGAAAAAAACAAACAAAACGACGTAATTTTGGTGTGGCCGGAGATAAATTTATCTCAAATTGATGGAGAAATATTTTTTCCTTTATATATATAGGGTTCGTTTTTTTTTTTTTTTGCAGTTACTGCAGATAAGTTATCTGCAGTAAGCCCAATACGATGTCGTTTTGGACGAAAATCATGGTGTTTTTCTAATTTTAATTTATTTCAGGGTTATAATAGTCTTTTTATTTATAATTTTTTAAGATTTCAATACCAAAACGACGTCATTTTAGAAAAAAATACAAATACTACAATAACTGCAGAAATATTTTTTTCATATATATATATATATATATAAGAGGTAAAATTATTTCCTATAACATAAAAAAAATTAAACCTTTATACCTAAATCTAATAATTAAAGTAAACTATAAAATTCAAATGCAAATGGTGAAGAAGATAACAATATTATATCTGAAATAATTAACAAGATAACAATATTATATCTAAAATAATTAACAATGAGTAGGACGTTTTACCGAACTGGCGAATGAGAGTGCTCAACAGATCAAGTGTATATATATACTTGAGATAATCTTATCTCCGGCTATTAAATTATAACCGTACAAAGATGAATCAATGGTGATAAAGGAAGAGAGAGAAAAAGAGAATCATAACCATTCAAAGGTGAATCAATTATTATAAGAAAATAAATAAATAAAACAACGTAGTTTTGAGGTAGCCAAAGATAAACTTATCCCAAGCTGCTTGAGAAATATTTTTTTCCATATATATGTATGGCTTATTATTTCTCAAGCTGTTTAAGATAATTTTATCCCTGATTATTAAATCATAATCGTACAAAGATGAATTTAATGCTTTCAAGTATATATATGGCAACTATTTGATTGCTGCATGTGCAGCAGCTGCAGAAATGTAAACCCTTATATATACTTGAAAATATTAAATGCGAGGAATCATAACCATAAAAAAATAAAAGCATTAAATATGGAGAATCATAACCATATACACCTATCGTTGCTGTATGTAGAGCGAATACAAAAATAATTTTACCATATATATATATATATATATATATATATATATATATATATATATATATATATCCTCGTACATGATTAATTAATATATAACACAGATATATATCCTCGTACATGATTAATTAATTAAATTAATATATACATGGGTTTTACTTTGACTTTATCTTTGTCCATTTAAATATAAACTCGTTGAGATTTACGAGGCGAGAATAAAAATTGGAGAGTATGTACACCTGTAACACAGATATATATCCTCGTACATGACTAATTAATTATAGATATATATCCTCGTACATGATTAATTAATTAAATTAATATATACATGAGTTTTACTTTGACTTTTTCTCTGTCCATTAATTAAAAATAAACTCGTTGAGATTTACGAGGCGAGAATAAAAATTAGAGAGTATCCCAACAACAACCCATTCACATGTTGTATAAGTATCTTGTCCCAACATTGGACAATATTAAACGGTGCTACCGCTTGATGACGAGTAGAGTAATGATACGCACCACACATATTGATATTATCATAAATATCGTTGAGTTTTTATTCACTACTTTGTTATATCATCATTGTTTCGATTGTTGAAATCAAATATTTATAATTATAAAAGTTTTATTTAACAGACAAATATTTAATATATATTTGAATTACTTTATTTTGTTTGAAAAAAGTTCTAATCAAAATATTCTAAGGAAAATATTTGGTCAAAAATATTAAACATACTTATGATCATATAAAATATAACAGAAAGTCACATATTTAAATTTAAATAATTATATGATTCATTTTTCTAATTTTTGATGATATTCAAATGCACTTTTTAACTTTATATTCATAATATAAATAAAAAAGATATTATTATTATTTTTTGGTAAACAAAAAGATGTTATTTTATTTCAATATTGTAATTACATTTTTTTCAAAATATACAAATATTTGTAACCATATACTACTAAAAAAGTCCTTTTTCCACGGAAATTTTATGTGGCAAATGGTAGAAATTTGGTTAAAAATGAAGTTTTCGACAAAAGTATTGACAGATTACAAGAGATCAAATTTCTTTTGATCGACAGTAATTTTTTCGATGAAAATTTAAATTTCGTCAAAAATTTAGCCGGAATAATTTTGGTCGAAAGAAAATTATTTTGTCAAAAAAGGACAGCCATAAAATACTATTTATTTAATGAATTTCGCAAAAAAATCGACAGAATATTTTTCGTTGAAAAGTTTTTTCTAAATTTGCAACAAAATTTAACTAGAATTTTGTTGAAATTTTGTTGAAATTTCCGATGAAAAAATCAATGAAATTTCGTCAAAAATTATTGTAAAGATTTTTGACAAAAAATTTAGTCCATCAAAATGATCAATGAATTTATGTGTAAAATTGTTGCCTTAATTTTCGACAAAATACATGGTCTATTTTTGAAATATTTTTAAAATAATTTTCTCTCTACAAAATTAATACCAATTTATGTATCGTACCTGATAAACAAATATAATCAAAGTAAACAACATATCAAAATCACAGGAAATTAATCAATACAATCAAATGTACAAAAGTCCATATCATATACTAATCAAATACATCCAAGCAGTATTAACAAAATTCATGCAGCTGAATAAATTTTTCTCTACATCAAAATTATTACCAATTTTTGTATTGCACCTGATAAACAAATATAATCAAAGTAAACAACATATCAAAATCAAATCTACTTAATCAATACAATTAAATATACAAAATTCCATATCATATACTAATCAAATAGCTTAGGTTTATATGGATTGAGACATGGAGAGGTAAGCCATCAACATCGCCAACTGCTTTTTCATAACGTCACCTTTCTCTGCAACTCTTGATTTTGGGTGTGATAAACCTTAGCTCATGATAATTCAAATTTTCTAGAGATACATGACCCGCCTTTGCAAAATCAACATGAGAAATCAACATGATAAGCCTCACTAAAGCTTGCAAGTTAATGATCTTTTGAACTTCAAGTTCAATCATATTTGTACGTGGATCAAGATAATTCATTCGATTTTCTTTCTAAAAAATTTCTTGGGATTCTTTAAGCTTCTGGCTTTCTCCCCCTAATGTCGAGAATTGTCCCTCATTAAATATACAATTAGCAAATCAGGTAGTAAACAAGTCACCGTCAGGGGCTTCAAGTATTTAGCTATAGGTGGGGTCTCATAATCCACGTAAATGCCCAACTTCCTTTGAGGCCCCATTTTAGAACTTTGTGCAATGGGTATAAGGACATATATAGCACAACCAAAGGTGCACAAAAGGGAAACATCATGTTCATATTCACATACAAGTTGAAAAGGGGAATATTCATGATATGCTATTTGTAACAGCCCTTATATATCCGGTTTGTTATCATATCATCGTATTAAGCCACGCTTAATTTAAAAATGCGGAATATCTTTTTCTTTTCAATTATGACGTCATTATCATTAGCCAAGTTGAATACTTAATTCATTTCATAAAACATCGCCTATATGTAAATTGCAAAAGACATCTAACTGAAATACCTCAATATATAAATAGCATAAATGTGTCTTTAGTCACGGAACTAGAACACGCACTACTAGAAAATTCACAATCAGCGAGGGACAAATTCCCTCACAAAAATGGAAAATTCCCTCGCAAAAACGGTCTGCAACGGAATTTGTGAGGGAACACGGTCGATCGCTAAAACCGTGGTCGCAAAGATATTTGCGTGGGAAATTTATCATATGCAAATTCCCTTGCAAATTGCTACGGAAACATTCCCTCGCAAAAAAGAAATTTCCCTCGCGAACAAGTTATCTGTCTATAGTGTATTTTCGTCGCAGATTGCAACGAAAATTTTGAGTATAATTTCCCTCACAAAATCTGCGAGGGAATATGTGAAATTTCCATCGCTGAATTTGCGAGGGACTGTATTAAATTTCCGCTGCAAAACTTGCGAGGGAATATTTTTATTTTTCCCTCGCAATAGTCTACAAATTTTGCAAGGGAATTTTTAAAATTTCCGTCGCAGATTTTGAAATTAAAAAATAATAATTAGAAAATGAATTAAACTTTTGCTAATTTTTCTGTAAACAATACAAATTCCAAATGAAGATAAATACAAAAATTGAGCAACAGAAATCCAAAAAATACTGCATAAACAATTAAATTAAAATTAAACGATATATCAACAAAAGTGAACAACAATCCTCAAAAATACAACTAAAAGTTCTAAACAAAATAAAACATACAAAAAATATTTGATATATGTCTCTGAAGTCCTAAACAAAGTAAAACATACAAACAACAACTAGTATGCCTCTAAAGTCCTAGCAAAGTCATCATCATCATCAGGGTCATCATCCGGCGCTGGTCCCTTCGTCTTATTGCAGTTGGCTTCCTTGTCCTGCATTAGAAGTCGGAGTTGTTCTTGCATTTGTTTCATAATTTCAGCTTGCTGCTTCATAAAGTCCGCTTGTTGAGTTAGCTGCTCTGTCTGCTGAGTTAGCTGCTCTGTCGCAGCATCCAATTGCTCCCGAATCTGGAAGTGGGACACCTTCATCCTTTTAAGCCCATCTGCAAATACATTATTATAAAACAGTAAGTTAAATGTTTAAAATAAAATATTAATAGAATAGAGATTGAAAACATAAAAGAATTAACTATGCATTGAGTTTACCTGCAGAAAGACTGTCAACCTGGGTAGAGGGCCGCTTACTAGGCTTCAGCCGGCTAGCATATCCTCCCAGCCCGACCACCCTTCCTTTCTTGTTGAATCCACCTGCAGCTATAACCAACATGTTCCCATTATCAGAATAGGAGGAGCTGGATTGACCGTCTGTCGCCGCCTGTGCGGACCTCTCATCTTCAAGTTTTTGATAATTTTCCTGCAAGTAAAGAAAAACCAGCACACATGTGGACATGTAAAACATGACATAAACCATCATAGGAAAAACAAACGTCAAATAATAAATGATCAAACCGCTATTTGCTCCGCTCTAGGGCTTAACCACCGCCTTTGACCAGCTTCAAGCTGCTGGGAATGAGTTCGCTCAAAGGTAAACCAATCAACCTTTTCAGGTGGCACTTCTCCAGAAGCCTCCTGGAAATACAAATGAAAATCATTAATTCATTAGTTGCAAGTACGAATTGTTGAATACTGAACTAGAAAACAATTTATACTTACTATATTTTGTCGATGCTTGCTGATTGGAATCGACCCTCCAGCATATGTGGGTGTTTCCTGCTTGGACCTATTTTCCTTATTTTGAGCAGATCTCTTTTGAAACTTAAGGCAGTTCTTCCATTTTTCTTTCAATTGGATTTTTAAATTTTCACTACACCATGCATTTTTGCCGATGTCATATCTTACTCTATTCATTTTATGTGAGAACATTGTGGTGGCTTTGTGATGCCAAGCTCTTACCAGGTTATAGCGGTCCTCGGGCAACCACCTATAATGCTCCTGTAAATTGCCAATTTTTTCTATTAGCGCACAAATTGGTGACAAATGTGTAGTTAGTATACATTCTTGTAATAAAACATTAGCAATAACGAGATATACATAACTTACAAGGAATTCATTCAACCAAGCACGTTGAGTGTCCTCAGGAATATCTTTCCAGGTGCTCCATACTTGAGTAAAATTACGGAATATTTGATCTTTAATGAATTTCATGATCTCATTATAAGGTTCGAACCTGACAATATTAAATCAATTTATTTGATTATAACAATTGAGAAATGCTAGAAGCCACATTAGTACATCATTAGAAAGAATTACAACTTACTCTGTGGTTCTTAAAGGACGAACCCATATACGTCTAGTCTGTGGATCACAACTCCCCCACTCTGGCTGAAGTGTCGAAGCAGCATCTCCTACCTCGCTTGCAGGGGATGCAGCCTGCAAAAGGGAAAAAATATTAAGCATTAAAAAAGTTAGTACATAGATGCTTAAAAGAAACTATAATATATATCTAAATCATAAAATGATGGTTTACTTAACCTGCTGTGTCGGCCCCATCGGGTCAGAGGGAGTGTGAGGAATACCCGCACTTCCCATAACAGAGTCGGTGGTAGATGGTGATGATCCTATCTGAAGTGGAGGGAGGGATGGGGAAGCTCTACGACCTCTACCAGAGGATGCAGCCTGCAAAAGGGAAAAAATATTAAGCATTAAAAATGTTAGTACATAGATGCTTAAAAGAAACTATAATATATATCTAAATCATAAAATGATGGTTTACTTAACCTGCTGTGTCGGCCCCATCGGGTTAGAGGGAGTGTGAGGAATACCCGCACTTCCCATAACAGAGTCGGTGGTAGATGGTGATGATCCTATCTGAAATGGAGGGAGGGATGGGGAAGCTCTACGACTTTGTACCTGTCATGTTGACAAAACTCACATTTGGTGCGCTCAATGTTATCACCATAATATAGCATACATCCTTTGGGGCAGCAATGAATCTTTGTGCATCCAAGCCCAAGCTCTTTCACCTTTTTCTTTGCTTGGTAAAAATCCTTCGCCAAATTATTGTCTTTAGGAACAACCTGACGCATGAGCTGCATCCAGCCGTTGTAAGCAGACTCACTCATATGGTGATCACTCTTCAATTGTAGTGTTGCTAGGGTTGCTGATAACGTTGTATGTTCAGTATGTTGAATATGTTCACAACCTTTCCATAATGGACGTTGAGCATCTTGAAGCATATTGTAAAACCGTTCCGCTTCCGGATTAGGATCCTCTGCCATGTAGGATGGTTCGGCATGAGTATCGGGTTCAAAATTTTGCCCAATCGACGGTCCCGCAGCATCCATAACCAACTGTTCATATTCGTTGAGGTTGTGTCGCTGACTAGTTTCCCCATAATAACCTCCCGGAATAGCATGTGGTTGCCGAACTTCCCCATGGATATGCCAACATTCATAGTCCAGAATGAAGCCCCATCTACACAGATGCTCCCTGACTTGGTCCGGCGTTCGAAATTTAAAACACTTACATTTCACACATGGACAACTGATAACGTTACTTGATGTACCTATTTGCTCCAGAGCAAATTGGATGAATGTTTCCAAACCCTCCAAGAATGCTCGAGTTAGTTGTCTTCTATCAGTTAGACGATTGTACATCCAACTCCTATCATGATCGTCTTCCATACTCCTGACTTTGTAAATATCAGAAAACACAAGGCAAAATACCATAAATATCACGACATCAGATTCCATAATAAGTGTGGAATTCAAATACCAGCAAACACCGAGAAATTTCCACATATATAATGCAACTTACTACAGTAAGTGGCAAACAAACACATGCATTCAACAATTCCAGCAAGCAACCAGAGAATGAGGGTAGTACACCAGAAAATGGGGACATGCATTTAGAGGGAGCACACAAAGAATGGGAAAGTACACAAGATAAGGGGGACATATTACGGGACACGATGTTTACTTTGGAAATATCACAACATCAAATAAGTATGTGCAAGTAGAAATACGATCGTCAACAGAAGATAGAGACATGTGTTTAGAGGGAGCAATCAAAGAATGAGAATGTACACCAGAATATGGGGACATACTATGCAACATGGGGCATTACATATATACAGCTATGTCATCACAATACAAGCATGCAATTATTTTTCATTCAAAATTTGTTACCTGAAAGACCTGAAGTAAAAAATCTCAGCGAACGGTCGATGCAAATGTGCACAAGAGAATATATGGTGAAATGTCTCCAACTGCACCAAACAAGCCAACCATTTGTTATTAAAAGATAATATAGTATGTATATGAATAAATACAATAATGATAATAGTTTAGCTGTCAAAAAGAAACTCGTATATTGAAATAATAAATTGAAAATAATTTAATCTTTATAAATTTGCATGTATACTAAAGGAAAGAATCATAGAGTAAAAACATGAAGTGGTAATAAATTCTGCTTGCAAAATCGTTTTTACATATCTTAAGAAATTTTTTCAAGGTAACGTATTATTTTTTCGTTTTACTTAAAGTCAGATTTGTTAAGACAGTTATATTTAATCTTTTAACAATTCTACTGCCCACTAATTAAGTACCACTTTCATAATACTCTTAGAAAGAACTATATTTTTAACTTTGATACCGAAAGTGCTATCACTTTGCTTCTCTTTCACACACACACACATATATTTCTTTTAATTACACACATATTTAGAGATTAGTAAATATAAATAATAAATATTCATAAAAGTAAAAGGAGTTTGTTAACATGACAACGGTTAAAAAATATTAATATTTTATTAAATTATTTCAATTACTTAAAAGAGTAAATTTGCAAAAATTGAAATGTTAATTTTTTATTTAATAATTTTTTAATTTTTAACCAGTCTCTTAATAACATATATTTGCAAAACCCACGATAAAAAATACAAAGATGACATGACATTGATAATTAACATGTATAAAACTATTTTTTAAAAAATATATATATATATATATATATATATATATATATATATATATAAAAGTGTATTTTGAGCGTGACATTATGTTAAGGATTTATTTGAGTCCCTTAATGTTGTGTGCGTGCAGTATAGAGAGTGTAATGGAACAGAGAGAATGGGAGAAAGAGGGTGGTAGCATGGATAGGTAGGCATGTGTATATGTGTGTGTGCGCACGTGAAATGAAGGAAAATTGATGATGATATGGTTCGTCTTGGCGTGTTTGGAAATGGAGGAGACATAGCACCGGCAAAGGAGGGAAGGGTTAGAGAGGCAATGAGGGCAAGGAGAGGATGCAACGCATGGATTAGCGCACCAATACGACACTATAGCAGTACCAGTTGCACTCCCTCTTCACTTCTCTCTCTCTCTCTCTCTCATTCAACACACTCCATTTTTTTTTTATATTCCCTCAAGTGGTTCATCAAAATTTAATTAGTCCAATTCCAGCACTATTCAACTACTCATACAGAGAATTGATCCAATTTAAGCATTCTCCGATTCATATAGGGCACTAAAGTGCTGCACAAAACCAAGAGTTACGACCTAAAGCAAAATATCATTCTTAGCTAACAATATGCTTCAACGTAATTATAAATTAAAAGTCAGTATTCCATCCAAAATTTATAGAAAGGAATCTAAGAAGCCAAAGAATGCAAAAGGAACGGAATTTGAACATGAAGTTTTTGAGACATGGAAACAGAAAGTTCAAGCAGAATACCAGGTTAACGTTCTCATGCATCACACATGAAGAGAGTGCAAGTCGCACAATAAAAAAACGTGCTCATGAAAAATATGATTATCTGTGCAAGCCACTCTTGGGAATGCATTTAGACTATTGTGATCTCAGTAAGAAAATTAACAAGATCTTATTATCCACTCGGACTCACGGATTTACTCATTTGCAAAAATCCCTTATTTGAAAAATGAGG